>NC_081557.1:236641132-236665296 GCF_022355385.1 Mustela nigripes | reverse complement strand
TGTCTGTCTTTTTTTTTTTTTTAAAGATTTTATTTATTTATTTGACAGAGAGAGATCACAAGTAGGCAAAGAGGCAGGCAGAGAGAGAGGAAGGGAAGCAGGCTCCCTGCTGAGCAGAGAGCCCAATGTGGGACTTGATCCCAGGACCCTGAGATCATGACCTGAGCCGAAGGCAGTGACTTAACACATTGAGCCACCCAGGTGCCCTGTAATGTCTGTCTTTAATCCTGGTAATTTCTCTTGTTCTAAAGTCTATTTCACCTAATAATAATATAGCTAGTCCAGCTTTCTTTTGATGTTATGAACAAAATTGTGTTCCTGCTCCAAAATTCATATGTTGAAGCCCTAATCCCAGCACCCAAAATGTGACTATATTTGGAGATAGGGCCTTTAGTGAGGTAACTTAGGTTAAATGGGGTTCCTATGATTTGGCTCTAATCTAATATCTGGTGTCCTTATAAGTAGAGGAAGAGACACCAGGGAGGGAGGTACTTTCCAGAGCACAGAGGAAAGGCCATATGAAGACACAGAGAGAAGGAAATAATCTGCAAGCTAGGAAGAGAAGCCTCAGAAGAAACCAACCCTGTTGAGAACTTGATCTTGGATTTCTAGTTTTCAGAACTGTGAAAAAATTAATTTCTGTTGTTCAAGCCATGTAGTCTGTGGTATTTTGTTATGGAAGCCCTAGTAACATAACATTTGATTAGTGTTTTCATTATATATCTTTTTTTACCCTTTTATATATATAATTATATTTAAACTAGCTTTCTTATAGATTGCACATAATTAGATCTTCTATTTTTAAAGCCAATCTGAGAATCTCTGTTTTTTAATTAGAGGGTATAGACCACTTAGATTTAATGTAATTATTAATATGGTTGGATTTAGGTCCACAATTTTATTATCTTACTTATTGTTTCCCTTGATTTTGTTCTTTTCTTTTCCCTTTCCCATAGTCATTTCAATTATTTAAATACTTTCAGTATTCTATTTAACTTTATGTATTTTTTTAGCTATTTTTCTTTTAGTGGTTACTGTAAGGATTATTATATGTCACTGGTCTGCGCACCAGTTAAAAGAAGGAAATTTGCTTATTTTTTTTGTCAATTTTCTTGCAAACTTGAGATTAATTTAAATGAGGCACTGTCATCTTAACCTCATTAAAATCGAGGCTGATATTTCAAAACACACTGGATTTATATACTCACCATTCACTTGGACAAAGGCAATGTGCTTGACTGACTTCCATCATCTCACTGACTTTTTCCAAGATCAAATCCAGTAAAAATAAAGTGAGAACAATAGAATTAAATCCAAGAGTTTGTCTCAGCTAAAGTAACAGCAGATTTTAGGATAATAAAAAAACTCAAATCTTCTTCTTACTATCACTCTCAAACTTGAAAAGTTATATGGGCTTTTATGGGCTTCAAGTTTAGTAGATGTAGAGACTATTTGTTAAAGTCTTAAATAAATGAAAAATATAATACATTTATATATGAGATTATTCAGTAGAATAAAAATGTCAGTTCTCCTTAATTTATATTAAATGTGATACCAATCAAAATTCTAAACATCTTTCATCAAAAATGATATATCTATTATAAATTATAAGGAAAACTATTGTGAAAGAAGGGTTAAGGCTGTCTTGATAAAGCAGGAGAAAGAAGAAACAGCTCCTTGGCCAGATGTCAAAATATATTACAAAGGCATAGAAATTAAAGTAGTGCAGTATTAGCATAACAGTAAAAATATTAATCAGTGAAAGGAAGTAGAGAGCCTAGGAACAGATCAATGAGAACTTGGTATGTCACAGAAGTGGCATTATGAGTGAGAAGGATTGTTTGATACTTTACATTAGAATAGCAGCTTTCTACTTGTAAAATTATATCTGTATCTTACAGCACAATAGAAAATGAATTAAAGATTGTTATGTAAAAAACAGAATTAAGGAAGCGCCTGGGTAGGGCGTCTGGGTAGCTCAATGGGTTGAGTCTCTGCCTTCAGCTCAGGTCATGATCTCAGGGTCCTGGGATGGAGGCCCGCATCGGACTCTCTGCTCAACAGGGAGCCCGCTTCCCCCTCTCTCTGCTTGCCTCTCTGCCTACTTGTGATCTCCCTCTCTGTCAAATAAATAAATAAATAAAGTGGGGGGGGGGGAAGAAGGCTCCTGGCTGGATCAGCGGGTTAAGTGGCAGACTCTTGGTTCCCAGCTCAGGTCATGTTCTTAGGGTCTTGAGATCAACCTTTGTGTCTGGCTCTGTGCTCAGTGGGGAGTCTGCCTATCTCTCTCTCTTTCCCTTTGCCCCCACCCCTGCTTACGGATGTTCTCTCTCTCTCCCTCAAATAAAATAAATAAACTCTTAAAAAAATTAAGGGCACAAAAGTTGAAATTTATCAGAATATAATAGGGAAGAATACCTTTATGACCTAGGAATAAAAAAATCCTAATCAAGAATATTTTTTCTGGGGCACCTGGGTGGCTCATTTGGTTAAACATCTGCCTTCTGCTCAGGTCATGATCCCGGGGTCCTGGGATCAAGTCCTGTGTAGGGCTCTCTGCTCAAAGGGGAGTCTGCTGCTCTCTTTCCCTCTGCCCCTCCTTCCTGCTCGTGCTCTCAATCTTTCTCTTTCAAATAAATGAATAAAAATCTTTTAGAAGAAGAATATTTTTTCCACCCATATTGCCATTCATTCATAGTTTATCAAAGAATGTAGAACTGCTTTAAAAATCAATATATTTAAAGAAAGGTATGCCTAGGTGGCTCAGTCAGTTAAGTTTCTGCTTTCAGCTCAGGTCATAATCCCAGGGTCCTGGGATTGAGTCCCACATCGGGCTCCTTGCTCAGCAAGGAACCTGCTTCTCCCTCTGCCTCCTGCTCCCCCTGCTTGTGCTCTCTCTCTGACAAATAAATAATAAAATTAAAGAATATATATATATATATATATGCATATATAGAAACACACACATATATATGTGTATATATATATATATGGAGAAACAGATATATCTCCTGTTTCATTTAGTGTTTCCACTTCTTTTCTAAGCCAAGTGATCTCTAAGAAAATTCAAAGACAACAGGCAAAGTTTTTTTCTAGTACATTTCTAATTTAGTCCTTTTCTTACAATAAACAACATGTATATACTGATATTGTCCCTTATCTCCTCAAAACTGTTATCTGATTCAATAATACAAAATTTGACATAATTTCAATGGAACTTTTTCTTTTTCTTTTTCTTTCTTTCCTTCCTTCCTTTCTTCCTTCTTTCTTTCTTTCTTTCTTTTTTTTTGATGATAACTTTTTAGATAGGATATGAACCTAGAACAAAAAGGTAAAAACTGTCAGAATGTATGCCTGCTCTGTTTTCCTGTTTTTTTTTTTTTTTTAAGACTTTATTTATTTATTTGACTAAGACACAGCAAGAGAGGGAACACAAGCAGGGAGAGTGGGAGAGAGAGAAGCAGGCTTCCTGCTGGGCAGGGAGCCCCATGTGGGGCTGAAGCCCAGGACCCTGGGACCAAGACCTGAGATACAGGCAGATGCTCAATGACTGAGTCACCCAGGAGCCCCCATTTTCCTGTTTTTGAACTGCATCGTATTCCTTCATTTTTTGGGAATTTTATTTCAAGACAATTACTAGTGCACAATGAAAGAAAATATATTGTAATTTATCATGTTTACTAATGATGTAACTTTGTTAACTTTTATAATCTAAATAGCAGTTAGAGTTATTACTTGTAAAGTCATTGACTTGGAAACTATTTCCGTAAGAAATCATATCTCATTTCATTAAAATAAAGACAAAATTCATTCTCAAAGAAAACTCATTTGTCTTCTAAGAATAGCATTTCAGAGATTTAAAGAAATTAGAGGTGGAAAAATCAATTAAAACTAATCTACCAGCTTGTCAGAAAGGATTGCTTTTTACAAAATATATTCTAGTTCTTTGTCCAGGTTAATTTTAAATATCTCAAGGGATGGAGTGCTTGCTATATTCCTTTGAAGTCTTTCCTTTATCTAATTGAACTTCCCAATAATCTTTTTTCCCCTAATATCTAACCTCCATATTGGGATTAATTTGGTGCTATTACTTTTTATTACATTTTTCCCCCTATATGGTTGCCCCTTCACTCCTGAATTCGACTTTTTGTGCTCTTAGATATTTATAAGGAGTTAGGCTTCATTTAACCTAATGACTGGTGTTTACTTATGATAATAATCTCTTGAAGAGATCTTCAGGTCTTTTTTTTACATTTTCCTGTCTGCCTCTCTTTCTTTCCTCCCTATTTACTTCCCTCCACTCCCCTTCCCCTCCCTTCTTATTTTCTTTTTGCAGATTTTGTAATGAAGTGCTTAAAAGTGAAAGATACTTGGCAGGAACAAGTAGAGAAAGGAGATCATAAATTTTTTGTTTGATCAAGGAGAATCAATTCTTCTGCAAATTAGCAATATATTTCCTGTCCACCTCTAGGTATGAGTGAAGCATTTTTCTCTTGTAGATGATTTCTCATTCTTTTATAATGTCTTCTGTCTTACAGTATTCTTCATGTCAGATTTTCTCCTTTCTATTTCATTATGTTTATTTGAATTTAAAATTGAGTATTTCTCTAAGTTGCATGGTATTATTTATTTTGTACCCTTTGAACATGAAGGTGATGGTTTTCCTCCATTTACAAGATTTAAATTCTTGCCTTTATCTATGCAGACGATTAATTGTGAGACACCATGCATACTGGCAATCTAGACTCAAATTTCTATTGTCTGAAAATAAGCAAAACAAGGATTTTCTGGAGGGAAGAGAGGATATCATATAGCCAGGGAAAGAGTTTGCCCTAAGCATAAGAACATAAATTTTTTGTAGGCAGAACCAGTTCAATAAAATGCTAGTGTCTGCAATAACAATTCTTGGTTGCCTGGGGGAAGGGCAAAGACAAAGAGTGTGATGAATTTTATTGTGTGCTTTTGTGCTCATAAATTAAATTCCTATGATTTCCTGTATAGAGCCCATCTATCATCATCTTTCAAGAATAGTGGAATAAGGGGTGCCTGGGTGGCTCAGTGGGTTATAAAGCCTCTTTCTTTGGCTCAGGTCATGATCCCAGGATCCTGGGATTGAGCCCCCGCATCAGGCTCTCTGCTCAGCGGGGAGCCTGGTTCCTCCTCTCTCTCTGCCTGCCTCTTTGCCTACTTGTGATCTCTGTCAAATAAATAAATAAAAATATTTTAAAAAAAAGAACAGTGAAATAAGAGCTTATAAAATTTAATAAATATATTTTCAATACTTAGGGAAATTTTACAGATTAATTTAATGAGCTTTCTCCTCTCTGTTCACATTCTGCCTCTGTACTTTAATAGCTGTGTGATCTTGGGAAATTAACTTAGCTCCTCCATGCCTCAGTTTCCTCTGTTATAAAATGGTGACACAGCCTATATTGGAGGAAAAAAAAAAAGAGTTTTAAATTGAGAATAAATAGAATTTAATATTGTAAAGTGCTTGGCACAGTGTCTTAATAAAAGCTAATTTCCCTTTTCTCTTTCATTCATTAAACAGGTTTTTATCGAGTGTCTTCTATGGGATAAAGCCAGATATAGGAGCTCACGGTATAACCACAAAGACTGACAAATATCTAACTGTACATATGATGGGATGCAAAACCATATGATGTTGTCTGGAACCAAGGAGTAAGCATTAACCTGTGTGCTCGATTAGGGAAAAAGCTTGGCCTTTGTAGAATGAGCACGATATTGAAAAGTGGACAAGGTGAAGGAAGCAGGAGTGAGTGGATCAGTGTGTGAAGCAAAGCATATTCCAGGCAAAGGGAATGGCATAAGCAAAGGCTTGAAAGCACAGAGGTACATGATGCTTGCAAATGAGTGATAAGTTGACCCATACTTTATCCCCGTGAGGTAGGGGAGTGAGGGCAGGGAGACACTTTTTCTATTTTTAGTGAATCCTCTACTGTATGAGTTTGGGTTGTGGGAAGGTCCCACCTCCAAGCAGAGAATGTTAAGGGAGGCAAACTTTTCCTCTCTCTGCCTTCTGGCTGCTAAGGTATAGGTTTTCAGCATGAATAGGGAGAAAGCATTGCTAAGTTGCCAAAGTTCAGGAACAGTGGCCATAGTAAGAGGCCAGTGAGATGGTACCATCTTGCCAGGCTGCACCATAGTCTGCTCTGTATTGTCTGCTGCCAGTCCTCCAGAGAGCCTGACCTTTTGCGAAAACAGTTCTCCATCTTTGCATTGATGCAGTGGGCAACCTGACAGTGCCTTCTCTCATTCTGTGTCCTGGGGAAGTTAACTAGAATTCCTTCTGTTTGCAACTAAAATGGGTCTCAAATAATAGAAGATTTAATCTTTTTGGCTTGTCACTAGTGTTTCCTAAACACCAAGTATTTCTGTAATAAATACCAAGTATTTCTGTGATAAAACTTTTTATATAATGTAAAATCGATGTAAATGTGAAATAAAAAATTTTTTTGAAAGTAAAAGATGTATTTAAAATGTAAAAAAAGGGGTCCTGGGGTGGCTCAGTTGGTTAAGTGTCTGCCTTTGGCTCAGGTCATGATCTCAAGGATCTTGGACTCAGCCCCACATAGGGCTTCGGGTTCAGCAGTGAGTCTGCTTTTCCCTCTCCCTCCACGACCTCTCTTGCTTTTACTCTCTCTCAAACAAACAAATAAATAGATAAATAAAAATCTTTTAAAACAAATAAAAAAGTAAAATGTAAAAAAGGAGGCCCACATAGAGGCAAAATAATAAAATGGGTAGTAATAATAGTAATAATTTAAAGGTAATGTATATTGAATGCTTACCTATGAGCTGGGCATGCTGTTATGAATTTTGTGTGCATTATTTTATATACTTTCAATAACACTAAACTGTGCATAATGTGATTATCAACATTTTCAGACAAGGAAATTGAGATTAGGAGAGGGTAAGTCACTTTCTCAAAACTACCAGTGGGACTGTGGTGTAGGCGGGTTTTAAACTAGGGTAGCCTGAATATAGATAGCATCTATACTCTTAAACCTATGACATCACAGATGAGCAGGTCACCACTTTTCCCTGGGAAAAGGTGACTAAGCTTTTTATAGAATTGATCATCACTGAGCTGGACCTTGAAGAATAAGTGGAGTTTGACTGGTAAAGGAGATGTAAAAAGGTCATTTTGGCTTGAGAAGGGTGTGTGCAAGGACAGAGACAGGAAAGGCCATTATGTGTTGTAGAAATGCCTCTTAGGGCACTGGCTGGTGGTGCAGAGGGTGCTGGGGGAGGAGGGCAGGGGTGATATAGGGAGAGTAATGAGCTGAGGGAGGGGTGGCTTAAAAGGGAGGTTGGTAGTAGAGGAGCCAAATGTAGGTTTGAAATGGAATGGGGGGTTGGTCTCATGAGTCCTTAGGTTTAATAGTTAAATTTTTATCCTTAAGCAACCAGAAGTCACCACTGGTTTTTAAGTAGGGAAGTGAAATCATCAGCATCTCTTTTTGGAAAGATCACTCTGGCAGCAGCATGGAGGAAGGACTTGGATTGGAAGTGATGGGTGCCACGAAGGGCAGTTGGCAGGATACTGAAATAGCTCATGAGACGCCAGTGAGGACAGTGGGAGTGGGGGCAGAAAGGAGCACCCAGATTTGAGAAGGATCCCTGAGAGGGGAGCAACAGGCTTGATGACTAATTAAAAGCGGGCTGTTGAGGAGGAAGGAAGAAATGAAGATGACTGAGATTTCTAGTTGGAAAATCTGAGTAATTGGTGATGTCATTTACTGAAACTGGAGTGGAAGGAAGGAATCTATGTGAGGCCCACCAGAAACTTTACGTGTGTTATCTTCATTCATTAAACCCATGAGGAAAAGACTAAAATGCCCATTTTACAGATAAGAAGATCAAGGTTAACTGAGGTAAAATAATTTGTCCAAGGTTACATAGATGGTAAATCAAAGAGCTGGGATGGGAAATAAAGTCTTGCTCTAAAGCCTGTATCTTTCAATGATGGTATTCTATACTGACAGTAATATTAATCTGGACTAACAGCACTGAAACTCATGGGAAAGGTAAAGCTAGAAAGATGGCCCTTTTAGAGGAGGGCTAATACAGAATGGAGAAAGAGTAAAGCCTCATATTATTGGGATGGACTACAGCAACACAGTCCAATAAAATTTTCTGCAGAGTTGGAAATGTTTTATACTTGCACCATCCAATATAGTAGCCATTAGCTTAGCTATAGAACATTTGAAATGTGGCTAATATGACCAAGGAACTGAAAATTTAATTATAATGTTAATTAGTTAATTTAAAACTAAGTAACTATAAGTGGCTAGTGAGCAACTACTGAATTGGATAGTTTAGGACTAGAGGAACCAACTGGAGATGGAAAGCCCATCAGAGGGCAGGCCTTGCTGATACCCCCGAAAAGTCACTAGATATTCAATCATCTGCTTCATATCTGTGGGTGAGATTGGTCCTAAGTTTGGGGACTATGATTCACCAATTACGAATGTGTGGAAAACACTAATTTTACCAAGTGTTATCTTTGGGAGGAGAGTAAGTATAGTACTCTACTACCTTTCTTATATAAAACAAAAATTACAATCATTTTCTCTGTATTTACATTAGTTACTTTACATTCTCAAACTTTACTTTCACTACCCGTAATGTAAAGATAACAATAGTACATTACTCATGGGACGGTTGTGAAGATTAAGTTTAATACCGATGGTCAGGATCCAGCACAAGCTAAGCACTCGGTGAAGTTTTGTTATTCTGTAACTAGTACCTTCTTGTGATGAGTTTGTACTTTGCTCCTCTGTATTTTGACATTTACTTGACTCTATGCATAAGTAAAGGTATTCTCTCATATCTCAATGTCAGAACATTCTGAAAAGAAATATACATTAATCAAGATAAAAAGGTAGTTAGGGTTTTGAAAAGTTTTACTGTAGGCAGGAGTTTTGCAGTAACTTTTATGTTTCACCTTCATTTTCCATTTTTTAAAAAGTATTTTGAATCACGACAGTGGCAAATCATAGCCCTGATATTTTGTTGTGATCATTAAAATTCCCTTGGTTTAACCTCAAACAATTCATATACCACTGTCAAGCAAAAATACTAGAGACTCTAAATTTTGATTCAAAAGAATCCTTGATGTCTTGAAGCGCTGAAGAATTTCATACCATATTGGAAATATTTAAAGCCTAGTCTCTGGTTATCTCAGCAATGTCTGGCTAAGTTGCATAGTGTCAGGGAGATCAAGGACTATTTAAAGACTAAGGACTTCAGGGCTACGGACAAGTAATAGGATCCCTTTTGTGGCCAATTTTGTACTTTGTAATCTTTAGATGGAAAAAACAGCATTGTAATATAGTCTTGCACTTTGTATAGTGTTTGTGCAAAATACAAATATATTTTTTCATTAGGTTAGGGTGTTAAGAAATCTGTTTTCAAGTGCAGTTTTGCTTAAGGAAGGAAAAGTCATTGACCTCTTCAGGCCACAGAGAGGTAAACATCTGTAAAACCCGCGTTGATCCAGGCTTCACTCTAGAATGATCTCCTAAGTATCCTTACATATAAAATTTCTTGAATTTGTCTTTTCTTTTCCGTTTTAGCCTTAAAGGACGTAGGTAATTTTTTACTTCCATTCTTTTATAAACATGCTCTTGAAATGTTCTTAGAATATCTCATTTCCGGGCGCCTGGGTGGCTCAGTGGGTTAAGCCGCTGCCTTCAGCTCGGGTCATGATCTCGGGGTCCTGGGATCGAGACCCGCATCGGGCTCTCTGCTCAGGAGGGAGCCTGCTTCCCTCTCTCTCTCACTCTCTCTCTGCCTGCCTCTCTGTCTACTTGCGATCTCTCTCTGTCAAATAAATAAATAAAATCTTTAAAAAAAAAAAAAAAGAATATCTCATTTCCTTAGAAAACACTTCATGGTGAGTCAGCATGAAGGACAAAACCCACTCACAATAGATATCAAAATTGCATGAGGCGGTGAAAGGAGAAGTGATTTTCTTTGTAAACTAAAATGATGAGGTACAGAGGAACCAATTACTTATTTATAAAATGAGTATGCGGCGGAAGGCTTTCTGTAGCAGAGACAACGCGCTGTTCCATATTCAGCAAGACCGAGAGGGTAGCAGGGAGTCCTGTCCATTCTGCCTTCACGCTGTTCTAGAAACGCTCCTTCAAGGGAGGAAGGAAGATGTGTGTCTGGCAGGAAGGATCGCAGCAAAGCAGGGAAGGATCGCAGCAAAGCAGGTTAAAACCTTCCCCGCCTCCGCCGGTCTTCTCTGCAAATACATAATTAAGGGAATTTCCACGGAACCTTCGGTGGCCGTTTCCACGTCACTATCAGGGCAGCCAGAAATTTTGCTTTCGCAGGCGGTGACTTGCCGACTCCTGCGGGTCCTCCGGAGGACGCCGAACGTCGCCCTCTGTGCCGGGGCAAAGTCGGGCGGCGAGGTGGCTCGGAACGCGGGCGGGGGGCTCGGTGGCCAGAAGAGGGCGCAGAAGCGTTTCCTGGGTGAGCGCGGCGGCCGGGCCCGTTTCCGGAAGGCTGATTGCATCAGGTGTGGAGCTGGGCGCCTCCTCGGCCCAACCTGGCGGCCACTGCGCCTGCGCGCGTCGCCCCGCCCCGCCGCCGCGGACTCCACCGCGGGTTTTCCTCCGGGTCTGGAGGAGACCGAACCGGGAGGGGCGGGAGCCGTGGGTCGCCCTGGGACCCCCCAGGAGAGGGGACAGCAGGGTGGGACTCCTGGAGGGCCGCGGGGAGCCGCGGGGTCCGTGGGAATGGAGTGCCACGGAAAGAGGACCTACCGGGAAGGGTGGAGACTGGTCCCGCTACTGAAGGGCCGGGTGGTCTTGGGTTGGTTAATTTCTTCGCTTCTCTGAACCTGAAGGCCATAGACCAGGACTAGAAGGCTTTCCGGTTCCGAGACTGCTTTTTCCCAGATTGGGTTAAAAGTATGGCCTCCGTCTGTCCAGGGTCTCAGACTCAATAGGCGGGTCTTGAGGTGTGGGGACTCAGCCCTAAGGGTGAGCACTTTCATGGATTTACAGGGATTTCTCAGTGGCAATATTGCTTTTCTGTTACAGTAAGGCGCAACGTGGCTGTTGGCCTTCAGGTGGGTCCGAGGAAAATTGTTCGTGGGAGAGGTTTTAGGGGTGCAAACGTCGGGAACCGGCCTTCCGCAAGGTAGCTTCCCTCCACCGCTCATTCCTTGCAACCCTACTGTGAGTCAGCATCAGGGTCCCATTATACACCCTTTTATCCACGTGTAGTAGATCTCCCTCCTAACTCTTCAACGTTTTATATGACATTTGTGAGTGATTATTTGGTGGGTGTCTGCAGGCTCCATGAAGGCAAGGGTCTGGGATTTTTTATTTACCGGTATTCCTAGGCTTACTGTACACCTTAAGGATCCTCAATAAATACATGGTATTTGAAGCAATATAGTACTGCCCACCGCAACCACACAGAATCGTCACATGAAGAATAAGGACCAGCTAGGTGTGAGTCTGTTATTTGAGGAAGCAAGTGCTTTCCGGAAGTTTGGGGAGGAGAATGAACGAGAAGCCGCAACTTCAGTTACTATTAATTTACTTTTAGCACAATCCCCTTGACACAGATCATACATAAGGCTGTGTGTATATGAATGTATAATAATGGTTCTCAAAGTGTGGTCCTCGGAGCGGTGGCACAAGCATTACCTGGGAACTTGTAGGGTATACGGAGGCTTGGGCCCCACCGCACGCCCATTACTCATGCAGACTCTGGGGGTGGGACCCAGCATTTTATTCCTATAAAGCCTCGGGGTGATCCTGACCTTTGACAACCACTGCACTGGAGAAGAACGATGCTAAGCGCGCTTTGGGGGGTGTCATTCACACTGTCCAGGGCAGAGCACTGATTACCGCTTACTGAGTGTCCATTCTTAGCAGAACTCTGCTTGTCTGCGTACAATTCCAGTTATAGGTAATATTCCCGGTGAAAAGGAAATTGTGCTTTTCCCCGCCTGCAGGTATATTTCTCCCTTGAGGTCATCTCCTTGTGACTTTCACATCAAGGAATGGTGTGTGTGTGTGTGTGTGTGTGTGTGTGTGTGTGTGTGTGCGGGGGGGGGGGGCATATGCCTGGGGTTCCCGATAAGGAGGCAGAAGGAGTTCTCGCCTACAAGTTGCAGCTGGGTGGGTGTGGGCAGTTCTCATCTGGGTACATTTTCCCATTATAAAGGACTGCAGACATGTGGGAGAAAAGACTAGCCAGGGATGAGGTTACCCAACTGCCTTTTGGTGCAGACAGACGCCAGGCCACATGGAGGGGATACCGGGCTGCATCTCGACACCCAGGCCCCCCGCAGCCTCCCTGCCTTCTTCCCAGGCGATAAGGGAACCGTGGGTCCCACAGGGCTCGCAGCCTCTGCCTGCAGGGGTCGCACTCGGAGCGCGTCCCGCCCCCTCCTCCCCGGCCCCCGCCCCCAGCCCCGCCTTTCTCGCGTTCGGCCCCCGCCTGGCCGGGCCCCTCCAGCCTCTCCTCGCGCAGCCGCCGCCAAAGCCTGGAGAAGTGGAATCTCGCCGGCGCCGCTGCCTGCGCGGGACTGGCGGAGCGGCACTGGGCATGCTCAGTCGCCGGAGCCCGTCCTGGTCTCAAGTAGGAAGCTCGTGCGCTGCACCCGCAGCTGATCCGGGCGCTCCGGGGAAGGCGAGACGGAGCAGAGCCGCCGGGCGCCGGTGCCAGGGCGAGCGCGGCGCGCACCGCCGGTGAGCCTCGCTTTCTTCCTTGCTTTTGCCCTGGACCCCGGGGCGGCCCGGGAGTGCCGGCGAGAGACCCGGGCAGCGGCAAGCGGCGTGCGACGAGTGGCTGCGCGCAGCCCCGGCGGCTGCTCCTCTCCTGCCGGCCCCTGGGGCTGCGCGGCCCCGGCCGCCCGCCTCGCCGCAGCCACAGCTGCAGCAGCTGCCACCGCATCTGCAGCGGGCGCGGGTTCCCGAGTCCGGTGCGCCCTGCGCTCGAGCCGCAGGGCCGGCCGGGTGGCACGGCGACTGCGGGCTCACTCCTTGACTTCCATCCCTCTTGCTTCCCGGCGCTCTCTTTCCCTCGGCAGCCCGGGTTTGGCAGGGCCTTGGGGGGGGAGACGGGATTGGAGGGGGTGCGCCCGGGTGGGGGCTGCGGAGGGGAAAAGTGAGGGCGGGCGCCGGCGGGGAAGAGCGCACACCCCCTTCCCTGGCACCGGCCTCGGCTGTGCTGTTGGGCTCTCCCTCCCGGGGCGGCAGCGCGCTCCTGCCGGGGAGTTGGAGACGGCGCTGGCTTCTTGGGGGTTCAGACGCTAGCAATCGGGAGATCAAAGGGGGAAAAGTTCATTTCCCCCTCGGAGGCAGAGAGCGTTTTAACTAGAAAATGGCTGTGCGAGGGGGACCGAATGGGGGAAGCCGGCCCTTGGTCCTGGAGGCTCCTCGGCTACCCGCCGGGCGGAATGGAGGGGTGACGATGGAAATGACATTTGTGCGGTGAAAACAGTGCTGGTGGGAGGCAGGGATGCGGAGTCCCCAAGAAACAATGCGAGGTGGTCTAGAACGCGCTGAAGCTATCTAGAACCGAGGGGGCAGGGAGCGAAGGGCCGAGGGAGTGTGGGGCTTGAACTAAACGCAAATAAATGGGAGAAATCAGATTGAGAGTTGTAGCCGTTTTGTAGTCAAGTTCTGCGCAGCTGAGAGCCACGACTGTCACAAACGTTTCTGGATGGATGGAGTGGTTGGGAGAACCCAGATTGAGAAGAGAGTAAGACACAGTGTCGGCAGCTCCGGCGAGGCTGGGCTCTTTAAGAAGTCCTCAGTCACGGGCTTTCCATCGCGCCTGGTGACTTTAGTGAAATACCTGAAGGATTATCATTAAATGATGCCAGCGGTGCTGTCTCAGTTCCAAGAAATGCGGAAACTTTGCGAGGTTGGCATTGGTTTGTCATTTGTTGTAATATTTAAGTGATTTAAACCAGCACACAGTGGCATCCTGATCTGTTGTTTGGTCTTTGGGTCTCTTAAGCCTCGGATTTATTTATTTTTTTTCTTTCTTCCTAGTCATGGACTTGTATTTCAAATCTTGCCCTCAAATGGCCAGGATAATTAAGGATATCTGATAACGAAGGATATCTGATCATTTAGGATAGCTGGCCTTTCAGGAACATAATCTTTGAAGGGGGATTTCTTTATGAACTTAAGTGGCAGCTTAGTCGTGTTGTCTGTAGCTTGAAAACAGTGATTGTTAATCAGTTGTTTATGGTAACTTGCAGAATCAGGAATGCACTGATTTGAGGGGTTGGCATTGATGAAATGGCTGAGGAACCTCGTGGTTGGGGGAGATGCTGGGAGAACACAGGTGGCAGTAGAGTACAATGGGCTAGTAGTCAGAACTCCAGGGGAGAAGCAGATTTAAGACTTCTGTTGCTGTCATTTTGTCATCATCACTGCGTGCCCCCCACCCCTCCCAAATGACTTGGGGTCTTCCTAATCTAGGGATGTTCCTAGATATTTGCTCAGAGCCTTTGAAAAAGGACTCCAGACCTTTTTTAGGGAAGGAGTTTCTTGAACTTTTATTCTGTTTTCGAAAGAATAACTTCTAACTAGATAATTCACTCCCAAGGAGGCAGCACACTATTCAGCACTTTCTGAAACTTGTATAAAGTGGTAGTGGAAAACTCAATGAACTGAAGTGTAAAAGACTGGTGCTTTACATTTAACTGGAGTAATATGAATAAGAGACTACAAAATTATTTAAGAAAAGATTACTAAGGGGCACCTGGGTGGTTCAGTTGGTTAAAGCCTCTGCCTTTGGCTCAGGTCGAGATCCCAGGGTCCTGGGATCGAGCCCCGAATTGGGCTCTCTGCTCAGCAGGGAACCTGCTTCCCTTCCTCTCTCTGCCTGCCTCTCTGCCTACTTGTGATCTCTGTCATGTAAATAAATAAAATCTTAAAACAAAAAAAGAAAAATGGAATGTTGTTTCTCTATCTCCTTTTTAGTTACACCTTAAAAAAAAATTTTTTTTTTTTTATTTTAAGTAGGCTTCACACCCAGTGTGGGGCTTGAACTCACGACCTTTGAGATCATGATCTGAGCGGAGCTCAAGAGCTGACGCTTAACTGACTGAACCACCCAGGCACCCCAGTTAAACTTTTAAAATAGACAATACTCTGATGTCATAATGTTTTTCATGGCTGTAGGACTTTTAGGAAAGTATTGTAAGAAGGTATTACTAGTTATGTGGGCGATACTTATTTTCCTTCCCCGGGTTAAGGAAACTAGTGTTTGTTCAATGTTTGGTCTCTGTGTCAATCCGATATTAAGCTTCTTACATATATTATGTGTCAGCATCTTTCACATGAATGTCAGCTTCCCCAGAAAACCCCTCTGGAGTGGGTAGCAATAGAACTTGAATATTTTATCTGATAGGAGAATATTTTCAGCGGGCTTCATTGTTACTAAGCATTCTCTTGTGAAACATTTTTGATTTGTTATTTGGAATTAGATTTGATTGGAACAGCATGTTTTCAAAATGATTTGAATGTTTTAAAGAATCTTCTGTTTGGATTTAAAAACTGTTTTCGTGCTCATTTATTTTCAACAGTGTTGTGCTACCAACAAATACACTTAAGTGTAAGAAAGATAGGCCCAGATTAGCCATTTTATGTTGAATGTGTTATTAATGCATATTCTGTAGGCTGATGGCATTTCTCTCAGTTGAAATGGTTTTTCAGAGTCAGAGTGACAGATTCTCCATTATAAATAGTCTGGTGGGATTTGGTGGAAAGACCACCAACCAGTGACTCCCAAGACTTGCCTTCTGGGCCAGGTTCTCCCGCTACTTTAACCTACTGTATAATCTTGGGAAAGTCAGTGTACTTTTCTGGGCCTCAGTTTTTCCATCTGTACAATGAGAGAATTTCGGTAGAATGGGCTTCTCTTGTCCCATTCCAGGGGTCTGTGATGCAGCCATTGGAGCGGGTGGGGTGGGTCGGCCCTTCATTCAGAGCAGTAGAGGAAGCTGATTTTGTGTTTCACTGAGTCTGGCGTGTCCTGATTTGAGGAATGTCTTGGTTTCATTTTTTGTTTTTGTTTTGTTTTGTTTTGGCCAAATCTGTACTCCCTTTTAGTTTCTGTTAAAGAATGGTTGTCTATGTAGGAGACAAGGCGAGGATTAGATCTGAATGAAGCACAGTGGATATTTGAAACTGTCATATAGCATCTTCTGAGGGGAGTGTCTGCGCTTGGGCAGGTAGATAAGTTGAGAGAGAAGTCACCACGGAAGCCGCAGAGGAAGGTGTCTTGGGTGCTGGGCCCACTGCTGTGAAGTTTTGGCAAGCCTTTTCCATGTCCCCGTCCTCTTTCCTCAGCCCTTGATTAAAAATGAAGCCCTTGGTCTCTGGAATAAAATTCTCCTCATCGTATCATGTTAGCATCCTCCTGTGCTGTGCAGGTGTCCAGGGTGAGCTCCCGCAGTAGCCGGAGTGGTGGCTGGTGGAACGCACCCACTCATCTTCCAACAGATTGTGAACTCCCCCCCTCCCCTCTTTGGCAAGTGACGATGATGGGGCAGAGAGCAAAGGAAACCCATCCACTTGGGGTTTGGAGTGCACTTTGTTTTCACGATGCTCACAAAACTCAGCGTCATGAACCTTTAAGTGAGGCAGGTGAGCAGACGCGAGTCATTACCCACATTTTAATAATTGATAATAAACAGGCAGTGAATCTAGCGCTGCTGATATTAACCAGGCTGCAGGGTTGCTGGGCGTCTGCTGGGAGTGGGGGGCAGTAACTCCCAACATGAGGGGAGAGCGAAAGAGAGGACACAGAAGGTAGAAGACAGTCAAGTCACCCCAAGTTGGCAATAAGTAAGAAGCCTGTATAAGTTTAAAAGTATTAGAGGCCTTAAAGTGTAGACTCACTGGAGACCCTTCCTTTCTGCATAATCTTATTTCCATAATGGTTGAGTCTTAACCTGGTCTTCTCAGTGTTGAATAGATGCCAGGACAGGCATGACTTTTGTTGTCAGGAGGAGAGTCTCAGTGTATAATTTATTGGTACGTAAAATGTACAGACTTATACGGACAAAGATGGGAAGGGACCGTGGAAAAGATAAGTGGTGCGGGACTATGGATTAAGGTGTGTCTTCATTTCTTAATGATTTCCCAGTGGTTATAGATAAGGGGAACCATTCTTTCCTCTGCCCCCTGTGGAAATCTTGCAAAATTTTGCCTGCTAGGTTATAGCTGAGGTTTTTAAAGTGTAGCTCTACTGGAAAGTATGCTTTAGGAATGCGGAGAGTGGGAGGACGAGTAGTTTTGTTTGTGTTTTTCTTTTAAAGTGGACTAAAAAGAATGCAGTTCTGTAGCTGAGCTAGGAGAAGTGTGCACTTTGGAGGATGAGGTTGGAGAGAACTTGTAGACAGCTCTGGAGAGTGAAGGGAAATGCTATTTTTTTTTCTTTTTAAAACATTTACGTATCTTTAATTAATGCTGTTTTTGAAGAAGGGAGTCTTGGCATCCCAGTGCTATAGGAGGTAACCTTTCCCAAATTGCTGCCCTTTACATCAGATTTTAGTTTCCACTCAATGTAAAAGTTCAAAGCACAGTATTAGGCCCATGGGCCATTGTCCGTTGGTGTTGTGTTTGCTGTTCTTATCAAAATAATAACGATGGTGATGTAGTGAATATTTTGTAAGTGTGTCCAAATTAGATGTATCCTTTTTCCTCTGAGACTATACCCTTCTGATCTGGGGGTAAGATTTCTTTTATGAATTGGTGGGAATATTTTTATTTGGCAGGTTAATGGTCCATGAAATTGATAAGTCTGGGAAGCCAGGCCTGAGATGTTGAGAGCTGTGCCCTTGGGATAGAGTGAGTGGTGGAGACCAGGCCAAACCGGAGATTACGGGTGGGCTGATGGGGCCTCTGGGCCTTCCAGGAATGTAGGGTCACTGGTATAGACTCAGGGTCTGAGGAGCTTAGGAGAAGCTAATTTTGAAAGCGCTCTGGGAACCGGCCGATATTTTTGAATTATAGCCCAAGAATGTCAGTGCAAGTGCCAAAATGAAAGATGAGGGTTGGAGAGAGCAGAAAGGACAACTGATTGAAATGTGAATTTCAGCAGGCAAGGCCGCAAATTGACAGATCTTGGTGTTGGTTTCTTTGCATGCGGGCCTCTTTCTGCCAAGTCAACACGCTTTAGCAATTTGGGGTTGGTGATTCTAGGAGATACTGATGGAGTCAAGGCCATAGAACCACAGCTTGGTTTGGACCCTTGCAGTATCATGTCTTCCAGAGGAAGCCTTGATAAATCACTGGAGGAAGCTTGAGAATAATTTGCTCATGCAATTGCAAACCCAAAGTATTTCTGTGTTCTAAATAGTAGGTTTAGAGAATAATATATTTTCAGGTAATATTTTAAAACTCTATGTTTAATGATATCTGGATATTGGGGATCATGATGATAATATATTATTAACGTAATTATGGGGCTCTTATTTTGTGCGAAGAGCTTTTTTATTGCTATTGCCCTATTTAATTGTTACAGAATGCTCTGATGTGGTTCCCATTTTAGAGACAAGGAAACTGAGGTCCCTTTCACTAAAGCCTTTACAGTAAACCGTGCTTCCTTGGTAACTGTACTCAGTACGGAGGTGCCCATGGGTTGCTGAGGGACCGATAGGAGACAGAAATAACACTTAGTAATTAAGGGTCAACTGTGTGCCTCGTAAATAAGAAACATTTCACTTCCTCCCTATCTCCTTCCTTATGAGTGAGGAAATTTCCTAAATTCACCATTTGGGGAAAAGGTGAAAATTTCACCCTTCATCCATTTCAAAATGGACGTTAACGTAAATCCACATACTTAGTGATTGAATTACTTCCTTCATATTATGGCTCCAATGTGCATTTCTGTCGGAGGCCGCCACATTTCTCTGCATGCAAACACACATTGAGTAGCAGAAAGTCCAAATATCATTTCTAAATATGTCTGAAACTAGGCGTTGCTGTTTAACCTCTCTAGACAGATTGCAGTCTAGAATGTTCCTGTTGTAAATAAAATACCCCAGGATCTGATTCGTTGTCATGTGCCAACCTTGAGGCAATGCAAGGATGACAGAGGCTTCCGATGACTGGAAAAAGGTGAAGTTAGGGTTCCCAGGCTTCTCGGCCTGCCTGTGGCTGACTGGAGGCTTCTGACTGCCAGAGTGATGGGTCTGGAGGGCGAGCCTCAGCACTCTGGCTGATGGTGCCTCTCCTTGGGAGCATCCGGCTGGCTCCTGGGTGCTGGTTCTGTTCTTTCCTTCTGATCTGCATTTGATTTCCCAAGTGGACTTCTGTCCTGGGCCAAAGAGTCAGTGGCTCTGCTGATTTGCTCAAGGCAGTACTGTTTGTCAGTGGGAAGGAATAAAATAGAATTTTTTTTAGCGTGAGTTCTATTTCTTGAGTTGGTTTTTTCCTAAGTGAACTAATATGAAATTTCTGAACCTAACTGAAGCATGGTCTGGACTCACAGGAGTATAGACACTTTTTTATTTATTTATTCATTTATTGAGAAAAAGGGAGAATGACAGCATGAGGACAATGTGGGGGAAGGCAGAGGGAGAAGCAGACTTCCCACTGAGCAGGGAGCCCACCATGGGGCTTGATCCCAGAACCCTGGGATCATGACCTGAGCTGAAGGTAGATTCTTAACTGACTGAGCCACTCAGGTGCCCCAGGGGGTATAGATACTTTGAGAAGCAATGGTTCAACCTCAGATTCTTCTAATATTTCACCAGAATCTCTTCTTCTCTCCAATACCCAAGCTTTATTTATTTATGCATTTTTCAGATCTCGAGTGAAGACAGAAAGACGTTTTGGTGACAACAAGAAACCTTAGCTTCATTTGTTCCTGCCTTTGTCTAGCAAATGTTTGTTGAGCACATACTTTGTGAAGTTCAGGCAGACAGAGAGGAATGTACCAGAGCACTGATGATAAGGTATGGCGGTAGATGTGTGTGAGGTCTGAGCTAGTGGAGAGAAGGAAGGCTGTTCTTGCTCTGTGGGAGTTGCGAGACCTCACGGAACAGGAGATATGGCAAAGGACTCCTGTACAACCCCACTACAGTATACCCTTTGGCTGACTCCTTTTCCATTTTTCCTTCCCTCCATAGAGCTGCTATAGACTGTTTTTTCTATTCAACCCTGGGGATTTGCCACTCCTTCCAAAGGGGACCTAGAGATTTGGCCTTTCAGATCTCTCTAACTGTGGTTTTCCAAGAGGAAGGGGGGGCAGTTTTTCTCCCCAGGGACTTTTGTCAATTTTGGAGACATTTCTGATTTCATGACTGTGGAAGGAGTCCTGCTGGCATCTAGAGGGTAGAGGCCAAGGATGCTTGTAAATATCCTACAGTAAATGTACGCACAAGACAGTCCTGTGGGTAAGGAGTAGGATTTGGTGGTTAAGAGCCAGACTCTCAGGGTTCCAATATTGCTCTGCAATTTAATAGCCATATGACTAGGTGCCTCGTTAGCGCAGTAGGTAGCGCGTCAGTCTCATAATAGCTATATGACTGGGGACAACAGAAGTACAGAATTACAGGTGGGGAACAGAAATGACAGTGCTTTAGTTTCCTTATCCATAAGTAGAGATACTATATATGAAATGGTTGTTAAGAGGATTTCATGTATTAATTTCTGAACATAATAATGAGTAATACTTGGCATAAAGTTAGATCTTAACTGTTACTATTTTTTATTTTAAGCAAAAACTTTAAATTTTGACTCCAGAGAGCATGAGTTCAGAGAATCCAGGGGACTCGAGTTTGTGGCCGTGGCTCTCAGGAGGCTTTGGTATAAGCACTGGTCACTGTCCTTTTCATCTATGGGTTTTATTTTCCACTGTTTCCATCTCTTGATTCTAGGGCCTTCGATAGCTTTGTCTTTCATCCCTTTTTCCCAGGGACCCAAATTCATGCCCTTAATGAACCTTTCCCTGGAGGGCTAAGAAATGTATTTATGATTTTCCTTAGCTCTGTCTATTTTGGGAATGGTGAGAAAACAGGAAGCAGGTCAGGGGAGAGCTGCCTTCCTTCCTGATTGTCACAGCTCCCTTCTCTATAAAATTCCTTGCAAGATTGAGAGGCAGGTGGTACTGCCTGCTTAGTAACTGACTCTTCCCTCTACGCCCACCAGCTCCAGCCCCAAGTTAGGTGCCTACTCCTTCCAAAATACCCTGTAATTGGGTCACAACATCTGCCTACTTGAAATCATTTCTAAAAACCAAAGCAGAGAGGCAGGCTTGTGTCAGTGGGATTTAAAATGTCCTGGTCCTCTCCTCTCCTTTAAGGTTCTAGAACTGTTCTGACAACAAAAAGGAGAGCAAACTTGTTATCTTCGTTAGGTGGCACTGTCTTTGTGGCTCAGAACTGGGTCTTCCTTTGTGCTTGCCAAAGTGCTCAAACCGTGCTCCCGGCCAGCTTTCCCTAGGAAGGTGGGCTGGTGGGCTCCCCTCAGCAGATCACATTTACTGTCACATTTTCCCAACAGAACTGACTCGTGAAGATTTTCCTTCTGTGTTTTGAATGGTAACAACAGACTAGAGAAAAATGAAGACATTCAGTCTGTCCTAAGCTCTCTGGTGACACGGTCATCTCGTCCCTGAATGAGAGCGGTGGCCTCTCAGTGGCCTCCTGGCCTGGCTGGCTCCATTCATTCAGTCTGGCTTCCGAAGCACTGGGCGCCGTTCCAGCTGCGGCCTGTGGAAACGGACCAGGGCGGAAACTGACCAGGATAGCCCTGGTTTCTGCCTGCCTGAAGCTGTCTGTCTGTCTGTAGGGAAGCACTGGCCGCCGAGATAAAAGGTGCTGTGTGCTACCCGGCAGGGAGGCAGGAAGTACTCTGCCCTCCCTGATCAGCATCTGCCTTGGCTGGGGGTGTGTGGGGGGCAGTGTCAGGCAAGGCGTCCAGGGAGAAGGGATGCTCGGTGTATCCCACAGCGTGCCTGGCACCTCCATCTGTGCAGGGGGTAGGTAAGCTTTCTCTTGGAGCCCCGCTGTTGCTGATAGCCAGCGTCCCCGCCTTCCCCCCACTATCACCTCTCATCAGGTTACCTTCTCTGTGGCCTCTCTGTTTATTCTCTGCACTGCCTCGGAGGTGATCTTCTGGACTCCTCTGCAGGCCCGGGCATGCCCATCCCAGCCTCCAGGGGCTCCTCGCTGCCCTCGAGATGAAGCGCCCGCCTCTTGGCTTCGCCCCGGTATCTTCATGATCTATGTTGCTCTCCATGTCGTGCTCTGAGCTCAGCCATTCTGTTCTGACAACAGGCCCAGCTTTCTCTGGCCTTCGGGCTTAATCCTCCTTTTGCATTGCCTGGGGCACCTGGGTGGCTCAGTGGGTTAAAGCCTCTGCCTTCAGCTCAGGTCATGATCCCAGGGTCCTGGGATCGAGCCCCGCATCGGGCTCTCTGCTCAGCGGGCAGCCTGCATTGCCTGCAGCCATCCTTACTGTCTGTGTATTCGTCACTTGCTTGACTTTTTTCCTCCTTCAGGAAGTAGCTTCCCGTTGTCATGCTCCTCAGTGTGTGTCTGAATGACCTGAGGGCTTGCTACAACATGTGCGATGCTGGCCTCACCCCCAGAATTTCTGATTCGCGGGACTGTGTGGCGCGATCAAAGTTTGCACGTCTAACAATGTCCTGTGGGATGCCGATGCTGCGGGTCTGGGGAACACATTTGGAAGACCACTGGGTACCCGGTTACCCAGAGCAGGGTGACTCTCTAGCCTCCAAGGGGAGCAGCTCACATCCCTCTTTCTTCGTACCCTTGCTGTCACACTGCATTACAACCACTCACTTCTCGGGCTTCTCTTCTAGTCTGTAAGCCCCTTGAGGAATGACACTTTTACTTCTTCATCTTTATGCTCCCAGTGCTTACAGATCCTGGATGTTCAATAAACGTTTATCAAAGAGTGAATATATGAATGAAAAATAACTATTGTTGGAGGCTTTAAAAATTTTTTTTTTTATTTGTTTGAGAGGGAGAGAAAGTGCACGAGTGGAAGGGAAGGGCAGAGGGAGAGGGAGAAGCAGACTTCCCTCTGGGCAGGAAGCCCAATGCACCTCGATCCCAGGACCTGGAGATCTTGACCTGAGCCCAAGGCAGATGCTTAACCGACTGAGCTACCCAGGCGCCCCCATCGGAGGCCTTAGTAAATGTGCATGAGAATGTTTTTCACAGCTAGCTTTTCTGATAGTTTATCCCCAGTTGTGATGGTATAGGCTTATGACATGATGTTGGTGAGATCCGCATGAGGTTGGTTAATATAAGAGCCAGTTAGCTGTGTGGTTTTGTGTCCAAATTCTAGAAAGGCAGGGGAGGAGCTCATATTAAACTCATTACTGTTTCTGGAATGACTCAAAAATACATAGGTTTTTAAGTAGTGGCTTGCTATGAAAATATGTGTCCAAGAGAAATGCAGTTGTCATATAATTTAGCAGCATAGCATAACCATGGCCTTTTTATTTGAAATAATAAATCTTATTGAACTGATAGGAAATGTAACCAGATGTTTAAGTCATCGTTTCTCCAAGTCAGAGGGAGGGATAGCTAGACCACTTGCCTGTACTAACACCATCTGTTTATTGAGCACCTAGCACGGGCCGCTGGCCCGAGGGTATGGCAGTGAGTCAAACACTTCAGCTTTCCGGGTGGGAGGTGCCTCGAAGAAGTCAGAGACATGCGATGTCCTGCAGGGCGCCCACTGGGTTCCTTCAGATCAAGTGTGTAGGTGATTCTTAAGCTGAGTCCCGAGTGGCAGGAAGTGACGGCTGTGTCCAAATCATGACAAGGAGAGGAGCAATTTAAGGCCACAAGAATGGTACCAAGGACCTAACTTTTAAACACCTCTTGGAGGAGTCCTAATGCCCCTCTCGTTTTGAAGACCGGAGAGACGATGCCTTATCATTGCGCCTGCGTACCCAGATCTGGGCTCTAAGCTGGCCTCCCTAGCATCCGAAGCAGAACTTCACAACAGGGGTTCACTGAATCCCAAGTGACTGGAAATACGTTGGGAATAAAGGCTTCTTCTGACAAGTTCAGAAAACTGCACGTACTTTCTCTTCACATCAACATATCCAGGAAGTCCGACTGGAAAGAAACTTCATTTAATGCAGCATTTGCC
>NC_081557.1:236548920-236641032 GCF_022355385.1 Mustela nigripes | reverse complement strand
AGAGAGAGAGAGGAGGAAGCAGGCTCCCTGCTGAGCAGAGAGCCCGATGCGGGACACTATCCCAGGACCCTGAGATCATGACCTGAGCCGAAGGCAGCATCTTAACCCACTGAGCCACCCAGGCGCCCCTTCATGTCCCACTCTTAACCTCCGGGGACTTCGGTTGTTGAAGAGAAGGCAGAGGCAGGATTTCTTGTATTGGTTTTCCACATGCCTTGTGCTCCGTTGTCAGTCCCGTTGATTTGGGTGCAAAGATAGATGGCATTTAGAGCCTGAGAGACCATCGCTCATTTGCTGTCTTCAAGGAGGAGCTGGCTAGAGGGTCACATGGGACGCAAGCTGTTTCTGCACAGGCCTTAAGCCTCAGTTCCTCTAACAGAGAATGGTTTCTGTTTGAAGTGTTCATATTCTGACTTTGTTCTATCTTCTTTTGGTGTGTAAACATTGCTTTGGGTGTCAGCTGACCCTAAGTTAGGGAAGGGGAGAGGACTGACCTGTTTGGCGTTCCTAAGGGCTAGCCTTATGTAGGAATGATTAACTTGGGTCGGACACTATATAATGAGTTTTTGCTGATGTTGTGCAATCTTAATCTCAACCTAAAAAATACTGGCATTTAGATTTCCTTTCAGTTGACCTGTGTTAAGTTTTGGCCCCTCCTGAAGTCAGAGCAGATGTTTTAGTGTCTGTTAATTTTGAAATTGTATTCTTTGTTAGTCTTTATGGGTCTAGTTTGACACAGCAAGCCAGGAAATGTTCAAGGTGGGGCAGGCTCCCTGAGAGTTTCATTTAAGGGAGAACGCGGGATGAAGTCTTTATAAAATAATTCAGAATAAACGCATTTGGGTCGGTTACCAGGGTTGGAAGGAGGTCCCATCATGGGCTACTGAATTTTTTTTTGTGCTTGGGGCAATTTCTAGAAAGATGCATTAGGGCCTAACTGAGAATAGGGTTAAAGAAGCTGGATCTAAGAATTTGGAATGACTAGTCCTTTTGGGTCCTCCGTATTGGGGTTCTCTGTTTTCATGGGTTCCGTTCTCCCTACATGAAACAGGAAATTCAGTATGAGTGGTGGGTATGCTGAATACCATTACTGTGGACAGGCTTTCTGTTTCTGCAGTAATGTAGTATCCCGAAAGCCCCCATTCAAGTTGAATGTATTCCAGTGATTTGAGAAGAAAACGTGTGAGGAGTGGTGGAATGAAGGTAACACTCCCTGCTCTTATTCATGGGATCTAGCAATTGGGTCAGTGTCATTTTCTAAAAATGTCT
The DNA here is from genome assembly GCF_022355385.1 of Mustela nigripes. Taxonomy (NCBI): domain Eukaryota; kingdom Metazoa; phylum Chordata; class Mammalia; order Carnivora; family Mustelidae; genus Mustela; species Mustela nigripes. Next base: position 236,639,763 of record NC_081557.1, on the reverse strand, counting down.
TTTTTCTAGGACTTGAGGTTATTTCTACTAAAACAAATAAAGGAAGTCTGGCATCCCATCAACTTAGGTATAATTGTCTCCCGATCAAAGTCATCCCCTCCTGACTTGAGTTTTATTTCATCCGAAATCATTTTCCTCTACTGTTACTAGATCCTGCTGTTTTATATATTATATATATATTTTACAAGCCACAAGTAGAAACGAGAAACAAAAATAAGATGTGGAGTTTTATTAAATTTTGTATGTTTCCCCCCTTAGTTCTGAGACCATGTGTATTGCAAGAAAAATCAATATAAAAAAAAAAGAACTAGGGAAGATGTTGATTTGTGGCATTATTATTTTTATTTCCTGGGAAGAAAACAGGATTTTCATTAGATGGCGTTATGCTGTTTTCCATTGAGAGAGATAACAGTGGGATGGATGGCCACATTCAGAGTCTATATACATTTTTGCTTAACATTTAAATAGTGTTTGTATTTGTGTCTTCTTTGTACCATGGGAGAGCTTGGTAGATCCACGTTTTCATGAAAGCACGTTTATTTTTCCTTGGTGTTGACCTTGGGAGTTAATTTTTGAAAAGCTTGAAGGTGTATCATTTTGATTGATGGTTAAGTTAAAGGATACTCAATACTATGTAATTATGCAGATTTCATTTACATAAAGCAAACAATGATGAGAGAATGAGTAGAAGGGAAAACGGAGTGCCTCTGCTGTGGGATTGTGGATGATTTTGTTGGCTTTCTCATTCTTCTTCCTAACCGTCACTAGGGTTTTTATATTCTTCTAGCAAGTAGTAAAAGGGAAAGAAAAATTTCTCACACGTTCATTTTTATGTCCTCTAGAGGTTGTGCATTTCAGGGTGTTTCTTCAAGGAGACTAACTGGGAGCAAAAAAGAACTGGTATTATGCTTAGTAGAATCAGCCAATTACAAGGGGACAGGTGTCGTATGAGCATGTTTATGGTACCCAGAGTGGTGTAATTTGTAGAGACGGAAAGTAGAAAGGTGGTTTCAAGGGACTGGGGGGAAGGGGAAGAGGGAATTTATTTTATTTTGTTATTTATTTATTTTTTAAAGACTTTTTTTTTTTTTTTTTTTTTTTTTTGAGAGAGAAAGACAGATGGAGGAGAGCATGAGCGGGGGAGGAACAGAGGGAGAGGGACCAGCAGACTCCACAACTCCACACTGAGCACAGAGCACTACACGAGGCTGGATCTCACAACCCTGAGACCATGACCTGAGCTGAAACCAGGAGTCAGATGCCCAACCGACTGAGCCACCCAGGTGCCCAATGGACTGAGCCATCCAGGCACCTGGGAACGGGAATTTAGTGTTTCATGAATCCAGAGTATGATTTGGGCAAGATGGAAAAGTTAACATGTGGGGTGGTGAGGGCCGTACAACAGTGTGAATGTACTTAATGCCACCAAACTATCAAGCTAAACATGGTTAAAATGGCAAATTATATTTGTATTTTACCACAGTAAAAAAAAAAGGAAAGAAAAAAGTTTAACCAAAAAAAAAAAAGAGAGAGAGAGAGAACTGCTATGAGAGAAGACCATGTCCTCTCATGAGACTGAAGCTGCTCTGGGTGTGCTTTAACCTTGGTGCCACCTGCCACAGGGGCTGAAGCTCTGAGGGGTGCTGACGGCACAGACCCCAAGAGCTTGGGTGGGGTGAGTATAGGTGTCACTCAACCTGAACTTGATACCAAGCTCTTGCCTTTCCAAAACGTTTCATTTATGAGAGATGAACACTGATGCAAGACAAGTTTGAAATTGTGAATTGGGTATGCTTTATGTAGGGCAAAGTTTTGGTCATATTTGTTACTGACTTCTACTTTGGAAATGAAACAGTTTGGTAAAAATTAAGGTTCATTTGAATGTCCTCCAAAACGGTGGCACTTTCCCCATTGATTTTGTTGAGTGTTTTCTCAAAGCCAAGTGTCTGCGTAGCCTAACTTTTCTTTTGTTGCATCCATGTTGTTCTAAAGAGAGCATATGGGGCGCCTGGGTGGCTCAGTGGGTTAAGCCACTGCTTTCGGCTCAGGTCATGATCTCAGGGTCCTGGGATCGAGTCCCGCATCGGGCTCTCTGCTCAGCTCCCTGCTGAGCAGAGAGCCCGCTTCCTCCTCTCTCTCTCTCTCTCTCTGCCTGCCTCTCTGCCTACTTGTGATCTCTCTCTGTCAAATAAATAAGTAAAATATTAAAAAAAAAAAAATAAAGAGAGCATAGACTTTAGGTCTGGACAGGACCAAGTTTTAGTTTGGGCCCTGCCCTGGGCAGGTGGTGTAGGTGGGTGCTCTGCCTGGGCCACAGTTTCTCCATCTGTAAAATGTCTAGAACGATACCTCCCTGGTTAAGAGGATTTACTGGGATAACATGTGAAAATGCCTGCCACTCTCTTGATTACTGGTGGTTGAAATGGTCAGTAGGTTGACCAGATGTCCTAGATCAACCCCACATTTGTTATTGTTTTATAGAAGATGGTCCTTGATGATCAAATTGACAGACTTTTCAGAATTAAAATATTTATTTATTTTTTAAAAAAAGATTTACTTATTAGAGAGTATGTGCACAAGCAGGGCGGGGCGCAGAGGGAAAGGAACAAGCAGACCCTCTGCTGAGTGGGCCTTGATCCCCAGACCTTGAGATCATGACGAAGTCAGACACTTGACCAACTGAGTCACCCAGGCACCCCTAAAATATTTGAAAGGATAGTTCTTTTAGAAAAGGCAAATGGAAAGATGGTTATAATTGGTAGCAGGTTTTTAATGCTTTATATTCAACTCCATATTCTTGGTTTTTATTGGTACCTCATGCCATGTTTGTATTCTCCTCAGAGAATGTGAATGATAGTCCCTCCGTGTGTTTGAGACCTCTTACAGTTTGATAGTCTTGGAAAGCCCTTGGATTAGGCTTTGATCCTGGCTCTGTCTCTGTCAGCACAGTGACCCTGAACAAGTTACCTCTTTTTCCTTACCTGTGGGAGGAGCCCATAGAAATTATGAGGGTCGATGTTCATTGAGCACTTCCTGGGAGACAGTGGTCACTGTGGTAGATGGGTTATGTGGAGGGCGTCATTTGGTCCCACACCTCTAGGAGGAAGCTGCTGTAATTATTCTCCAGTGTAAGTGGGGAAGCTGAGGCTCACCAGTGTCCGAGGGCACACAGCTAGAGCAGGTATAGGACTGAGCTGAATGTAGATTCTGAGGCGAGAACTTAGCACTGGCGAAGGCACTGAGTATATGTGAATGCTACGTGCTTGTGTGTGCACACACTCACAGACACTGTGCACCCTTATTTCCCTAAGATGCAAGAGCTACTGGATTATGAAATCCGGAATTCCCTAGGAGGGTAGAAAGTATCTAAGGACCAGTTGGTGTGAGAAAGCTCATGTCAGAAGCACAAATTGTGTTTGGTTGTGATTGTAGCTGCTTTGCATTTATTTTTTCTTGTTGCCTTTTTAAAAATTTTTTATTTTTATTTGTCAGAGAGAGAGAGAGAGAGAGAGCAAGCACAAGCAGGCAGAGTGGCAGGCAGAGGGAGAGGGAGAAGCAGGCTCCCCACTGAGCAAGGAGCCCTGGGATCATGACCTGAGCTAAAGGCAGCAGCTTAACCGACTGAGCCACCCAGGCATCCCTCATTGCCTTTTTAAACCAAGAAAATTTCTATATTCCCTGTAAGATTGACATACACTTTTAAAGGACGTAATTGGGATTTTACTGTTTTTCTTTCGGGAAAAATCAGTTATTTCTCTCATCATTAAACATTCTGTCCTGAGAATAATTAGAGAGGATAAGCTCCAGCCACCGGGGGTGAGCAACTGGCGGTCTTGAAATGTTCTGTAAATATATTAGTCTGAAAATTGCATTTTAATGTGATATACTAGTAAAATAGAATTTTACTTGCTAAATTATTCCATGTTAATAATGATCTTTTTCTAAGGAAGGCTGTTACTTTTTTTGTTTTAAGTGGGTCATTGATATCTTTCAAAATAAGTGAACTGTCCTTTGGGATAACCTGTTAGTATTTCCACTTCTATTTGAGTCTGGAAAACTGATGGAATACAAGAAAGCAGATGGGATTTCAGGTCAAGACTTTGACTTTAGGAAATGTCATTTTTTCGACAGTGTGCTTTGACTAGCTTTGGCCCACAGTACATCCTGACTTAGATGCTATATGTTAATATGAAAATGAGTTATGACAGCTTACATGGTCTTTATCATAATCTAGGTGATGCTAGCAAAAGGTTAACAATGACGTCTTCCAATAAAACCATTGCAAAAGTAATTTCTGAGTAGTAGGTTGGTTGACAGTTATGTGCGCCAGAGATTTTTTATCATGTTTATTTCAAGAGCCGAATTCTGAATTAACCTGTATGGGAGGTTTCTTGTTGCTTCCCTAGCACACAGAGAAAATCCGGCTGCCGGTGTGTGGTGGACATATTTCTCATGATTAATAGAGGAGCAAAATATAGTTGATACAGAATGAATGTGCAAGTTTGACACTTAGACTTTGGAATAAGAGAGGCTATCAATGGGAGAAACTAGAAACTCCCATTTACTTGAAGAATTGTGTACTTTGTTTACATTTTCCTTGAAGGCTAATTTTGATTAATCAAAACGTGAAGGTTGCATGTAATCTTAAACTGTTAATTATAGACCCCAGGGAATCATTAGCTTTCAAAAGAAGTGGGCACATCTGTTAGAGTGTTAAAAAGAAAATAAATATCAAATAGGTCACTGTTGTAGATTATTGTTTAATTATTTTTCATTGGTCCAAACTCCCAAGGTATTGCCTTAAATGGATAAAATGGAGGTATGTAATAAATTACTTGAGTGGTAGGGAAGCAGATTATGTAAGTACTTGAAGTTTTTCTCGCCTATTAACTGGCTTCCACTCTAGGGAAATACTTGCTTTTTCATGATAAAATTTCTCATGTACTTAAAGTGTGCTTACATTTTTGGTTGTGCCCCCTTTACTTCGTATGGAAAGAAACCCCTGAATCTCAAACCTCCCACTGCTCCTTGTTCAGAGGAGTGATTTGGGAACCAGCCAATCTTGCATCAGCAAAGAGGGTAACTGGTTAGAGAAATGGGGTCATTTCCGTACATCTTTGGAATCGGTCCTATACAGGCCGTTACGGGTTGAATTGTGTCATTCTCCCTCCACCCCCCCCCCCCCCCCCGGCCCCCCCCCTCCCCCCCCCCCCCCTCCCCCCCCCCCCCACCTTCGCTCCCACCTCACCATCCCCCTACCTTTGCTCCCACCCCAGGGTTTATTGAAGTCCTAACCCCTGGTACCTGTGAGTTTGACCTCACATGGAAAAGGGACTTTGAAGACCTCATCCTGTTAAGATGAGGTCATACAGGAGTATGGCAGGCCCATAATCCATTATGACTGGTGACCTTGAGAAGAGGGAAATTTGGACACAGACCAAAGGGAGAAAGCCGTGTGATGATGGAGGTACAGAGAGGTGGAAGGAAGGGGCCATGTGAAGGTGGGGGCAGCCTGGAGTGATGTTGCTACAGACCAAGGGATCCCCGGGGCCTCCAGCAGCTGGAAGACGCAGGGAATGGACCCTCTCCTTTGGAGGGAGCAGGGGCCAGCCAACACCATGATAGCAGAATTCTAGCCTCTAGTACTGTTGAGACAATTAATTCCTGTTGTGTTCAGCTTCCCAGTTTGTGGTTGTTCCAGCCACAAGAAGCTGCAGGAGGATCAGACCTCCCGAGTTTGTATCCGGGCTTCACATTCTAATGCTCTGGTTGATCTTAGGCAAGTTATTGACACTTTCGGTGCCTTGGTTTCCTCATCTGTGCAACAGGACTAAAAAGAGTACCCTCCTCCTGTAGTAGTTTTGAAGATAACACCCGTATGATGCTTTAAATAATGCTATTATATGTAAAGAATATGTAAAGAATACAGTCATTTCAAAGCCATAAGTGGTTTTCGACCCTTCAGCAAATATCCGCTGAGCTTCCTTTTTCACAGCAGGCCCTGAGCTAGACGGTGAGGGTGAACCAAGCAGATGGGGTCTCTGCCCTTCCAGATCCTTCAGGTGATCCTTCCCTCTCTTAACGTGAAGAAGAAAGGAAAGCGAGTTTCATGTGGCATCTTTATGGGCAAGAACTGGGACCTCAGAGAGTCTAGCGCAGAACCTGCCTACTGGACTGGCAGTGAACTTGGGAGCCACATTGCTTGGTGTCAAATTCCGGTGCTTGCTAGCTCTCACCTTGGGCCGTGATAGAATTTTTAACTTTCTCTGTTTCCACATCTGCAAAATGGGGACATACTGGAATCCTCCCTAATGGGGTTATGGTGAAGATTAAATGAGTTAAAATACATAAAGTACCTAGACGAGTAGGCACCCGATAAATGTTATTATATTATGAAATGATCCCTTTGAGAGATCTTAAATTTGTAAATGAATTTTTGTGATAATTATTAAGTGTGGCGATCAGACGTATTAAGTATGGATCAGATGTAGCTCCTTTCCACATAGACTCATGGTCAAGTTGTGGCAGGGGTGGGGGTGTCATTTTTTTACATGGTAGTGAAATAGCATATGAACAAAAAATGATGGTAGAAAGTAGAAGGAGCATGACTAATTCTCCTTGGGGTACCAGGGAGGGTTTCCCAAAGATGAGTTTTGGAGGTTGAATAGGAGTTTGCCAGGCAGCAAAGGAAAGAAAGAACATTAGGGGAAATGAGAGTAGTAGATCCAAATGCATGGGGTCTTAACGCCATGACAGGTGCAGGAGACACCCAGGGGTCACTCGCATGGTATGAGAGTGTAGATAGATCCTGGGACCAGGGTTCAGATTCTGCCATTTACTGCTGTGTAACCTTAAGCTACTTTCTTGATGTCTCTTTGCCTGGGTATTTTCATCTTTTAGTGATAACAGGCTCTGGGGCGAATAAATGAACATATTAATTTAAAGTGCCAAAGTAAGTGCTCAAAAAGTATTGGCTTTAATTAACATTATTACCCTTGTATTTGCTATTGAAAGACAAGGGTTAGGAGTCTTACTTACTTTTTCGGTTTAGTTCATGGATTCCCATGAGCCTGTGTAATGCTGCACCCTTGAGTCCATAGACATTCCTGAAAACAACTTTTTTACCATTTGACATTGGGATTAGGAGGTGAAGAAAACACAATGTACTTTGTTTATAGAGGGAAAATGATTCAGGTAGGCTAGACATTGGCACAGAACCCTGTGCAGATTGCTGATTAGGCAAAATAAGAAAAATAAACCAGCGTGTTGAGCCAACATCTTTTTGTTTTTAAGTCTGGTGAACCACCTGTATCTAAGTGATTAATTTCAAGATGGCTTTGGTTTATTGCTAATTGTCTCCTGATTATTCGGTGACATCAGTCAATGTTCTGAACCACTGTACTTTGAAAAAAGCCACCACCAGAAGGAGAGCAGTTGGTCCCTGGTGCCCCCCAGAAAGGCATGTGTGCAGAGGTGAAAGGCTGCACGTGGCCTGGGATTTCTTTGGCTGCCTTCTCAGATCGGTGATGGCCATTGCATTATTTCAGTCATAGTCCCACCTGCTTTTATTTTTATTTTTTGGAGTGGGGGAGTCATTTCTAATTGTGGTTTTTCTTTGATTTTGAAAGTAAAATGTGCTTGTTAGGACAAGGCTCAGACCAAAAGAAAATTAAAAGTAAACATTAATGTTTGGAGATTATTATTAACACTTAGGACAGAGACCTTCAAGACTCTTCTCTGAGTCTTGAAATGAAATGAAAATAAAAATGAGGCCTTTCTCAACTATAAGGGCAACTAAGGCCAGTGTTGAGCCAGGGGCAGGCAGATGAGTGAGGCTTTTGGAGAGTTGCTTAGTTAGAAATCGTTCTGGAAAATTCAGGGCAGAAACAGCCTAGTAATAGTAATGAAATTGTTTTACACTAAATTAGTTTAGGGCGTTGGTGGTAATAAGTGGCTGGGCAAAGTTTATTCATCCAACATGCATGTATTGGGCAACTGGTAGTGCTTAGGATACAGCATGAACACAGCAGACAAAACTCTGAGCTTCTGGGATGCCCGGGTGGTTCGGGTCTTAAGCGTCTGCCTTCGGCTCAGGTCATGATCTAGGAGTCCTGGGATTGAGCCCCGCATCGGGCTCCCACTCCTCCTGCTTGTGTTCCCTTTCTCCCTATGTCTCTTTCTGTCAAATAAATAAAGTCTTTAAAAAAAAAACCCAAAGCGCCCCCCCCCCCCACCAAAAAAAACCCTCAGAGCTTTTGTGGGACTTCCACCATTGTCAGGATTGTAGACAGTAACTAAATAAAATAAATAATTGATATTTTAAGGTATAAGTGCTATGGAGACAAGTGTACCAGGCTAGGAGGCTACCGGAAAGGGGGGCTTAGGAGGAGGGGATGTAATTTTTAAATGCTATCGGGGGTAGTCAGGGAAGACTTCCAGGGGAGAGACTTAAAGGAGGTGTGCTGTGCATTTTTGGGGAAGAGGTGTTCCAGGCAGCGGTGTTTGAGGAGTGGGAGGATAGCTTCAGGGCTGGACTCAGGTGAGTGTGGGGAGGAGTAGATGGGTTTGGATAAAAAGATGAAGGTGAAGGCAGTCAAACTCCCTGCAGGGCTGGTTAGGCCATTGGTGTGAGGCTGTTCTGAATGGAGATGCAGAAGGCTGGTCCCGGGCAGCAAGTTCTGGTAGGAGAGTGTCGTGGAGCGAATGTTTGTGTCCCCTGCAGATTCCTGTGCTGAACCCCTCCCGGCAATGTGCTGATTTTTAGGCGATGGGCTCTATGGGAGGCCATTAGGTTAGATGAGGTCATGAGGGTAGAGGCCTCACAAATGGGTTTAGTGCCCTTCCAGGGGTATGAGAGAGCCCGATAGTGCTCTCTGCTCTCTTCTGCGTGAACATACAAGATGCTGGCAGTCTGCAACCTGGAAGACGGTGCTTACTAGACACCCAATCTGCCAGCGTCCTGGTCTTGGCCTTCCTAGCCTCCAGAACCGTGAGAAATTTGTGTTTTTAAACTGCCCACTCTATGTTGTTTTGTTATAACAGCCCAAGTGGACAAAGGCAGGACAGATTAGGAGTTCAGCTGCACATATATTTTAAGGTGTGTGATAGGTGTCCAGTTGGACCTATGGACCTGACAGGTGGACCTAGGAGTCCGGAGCTTAGGGGAGGGGTCTGAGCTGGAGCTTTAGGTGACCATCTGTTTGTTCTCTGTAGTTAAGAGTCCGTTTCTTGAGGTGCCTGCATGGTTCAGTCCATTAAACCACCGATTCTTGATTTCAGCTCAGGTCATGATCTTGGGGATTGGAGTCTGCTTCAGGATTCTTTCTCTCCCTCTCCGTCTACACCTCTCTCCGGCCCCCACATATTCTCTTGCCCTCTCTTAAATAAATAAATTTTATTAAAAAATAAAAATAATAAATTTTATTAAAAAATAAACAAGAGTCTTTCTTGGTTTCTCTCTCTCTCTTTTTAATTTTTTTTTTTTTGCCTTTCTTGGATTGTTTTGTTTCTTAAATTGCACATATGCCTACTACCCATATTAAAGGAACGTGACCATTGTTCCTGATATCTTAAAATGTGTCTTTACTTCCTTATTATTGCAGTAAGTTCTACTATTTTTTATTTGGGTTCTACTCTTTCTATTTTTATACACACATAAACGTCTTCCCGCTTGTGTGCCTGCATGTGTGTGTTCTCTGTCTCTCCCCCCCCCCCCCCCCCCCCCCCCAGTCTCTTTCACTCAGCCTGAGCTGTGCTGGATTTTTCAGGCAGCTGCTCTAACAGCCGCCACAGCGGTCCTGTACCCAGCTGGGTCCTGGGAGAGCCAGAGAAGTAATGATGCACAAAACGTCAGCCTCCACAAGGAACGTGTTAAGCTTGCTGCTGAGAGTAGCCTTGAGGTGTCCCAGGGTTCTGTTTGAGAGCTCAGGAATGCCAGGGCGGGGATCAGGCTCTAGAGGAAGCTCTGAGGCTTTGGGGTCCTTCAGTCCTTGCTTGGAATCTTAGCTCTGTCACTGACCATGAGGATGGACAGGTCATGTCTCCCTTTTCTTCATCCACAGACAGTAGACACCAATTCCCACCTTAAAAAGATAGGGAGACTTGTGGGAGGTAACTTACATAAGCAAAGTGCCTCTGAGAGTTTATCATGTACTCAGGACCAGTGACTTACGTTCCTTCTCTCATTTTTTTCCTGTCTTGCTGTTAAACTGACTGGTGGATGAGAAAGGCTTGGAGGTATATTATTTAAGTAAGTATACTTCGGTTATCTAGAAAGCAATATTGAGATAAAAGAACCTTAGTGCAAAAAGTAGCCGACCCCAGACCCGTGCTCTGTCACTTTTTGTTTTTTACTTTTCAAGTCCAATTCCTTAGCCCATATGCCTTTGTTTCATTGTGAACAGGTTCATTGTCAAGTTCACCACCAGAGGTTTGGTGGTCTTCCGGAAAAGAGTAGCTAACAATCTGACCTCTCTAACTACTGCTGTTCCCTACCTGTGCCATTTTCCTGCCTCAGGGGAGAATAAATCTGTCCTAGCATCAGCTGGTGCATCTCCCTTGGACAAACATCATCCGGTTACACGTCATCAGCTGTGGTTTGTGAAAACAGGTCCTTCCTTGCAGTGGTGAAATGAAGGGGTTGGAAAACGATCAAGAAAAACGACTTCAAATAGTTTTTCATTGCTAACAAATAATGAGTCCTGCAGATGTTTAGCGTTGGCCCCAAATTTGCTATGGTTCCTTGGTCATCGCACTGGGGGACGTGACTGGATCAGGACTGCCCAGCACACCAGAGGCATAATCAAATGGCGTTCCCACCCATGGCTCTCAGACTGGCCACCCCACTCGGTGAGTGACTCGCAGTAGGAAAAGCCATCTTCTTTGACACTTGGGTTTTCTGGGGAGGGTTGGGGGGAAAATAAAAATAAATGAAGGCATAGAATAAACTTTAAAGGGAATTTAATAGCTATTGACTATTGTCTTGGGGAATCCAGTAGGTTAGTAATTAAATAGGTCATTGTTGATTATTCATGCCCATGATTTGGTCATGTTAAGCACACAGGCATTAATAAGGAGGAGAGAAAGCTGTGTATTGGCGATGTGGACAAAGGAAAATACACCTGGTGCAGGTTTTCCCTCCTCTAGTCCTTGATTCCCGTGAGGGGCATATTTCATGGTTTCAGCATTTTCTTTCCTGGTGATGTTGGTGACCTCTAGGACATGACATTATTCCATTGGGTCTCTGCTGAGCTCCTCCCTAAGGAGAGTTGAATTGGTCCAGTTGGATCTCAAAGCATCATCTGTATGAGAAAAGGTGGGCCCGCTACACCTGTCACCCAGTGGCCCGAGTCCCCCTTCCCCCAGCCTTTTGCTGCTCTTGGCCATCAGAAGGAGACCACCAGCTTCTCACTAGTCCGTTTCTCCAAACTTCCTTTATCACGAGGAGGGGATTAGCTTTCCTTGGCCTTTTTTTTCCTCAGATCTTCGTAGAAGATAGTCTTACTTTTTTTGCTTCAGCTGCTTTCTCTTACTTAGGAGGTAAAGTTTACTGAACGCCAGGAATCAAACCGTATTTTGTGGCCAGGTGTATGTGATTGGTATGAAGTTATCTCTGATGCAGAACCTGTACAGCAAATCATGGGACACTGAAACGCACTCAGTAGCCAGACCTAATTATATGGAGAAGGACTTGTAGCCCCTTTTTTTCAAGACTCATAGCTGCTCTTCTTTTCTCACTTCTGATGAGATCATCACAGACAGAACTTTAAGAAATAGCATGGGTAGCGAATTCTTTTGATATGGTAAATTTTAGGAAGCAAATGTACTGCCGTGAAATCAGACTAAGCAGAATGCGAAGCTGAGGATCATTTTTATTTCTTCAGCGGTGGTAATACTACGGAATTAAGTCAACTATTTTTTTTTAAGATTTTATTTATTTATTTGACAGGCAGAGATCACAAGTACATAGAGAGGCAGGCAGAGAGAGAGGGGGAAGCAGACTCTCCGCTGAGCAGAGAGCCCGATGCGGGGCTTGATCCCAAGACCCCGAGATCATGACTTGAGCCAAAGGCAGAGGCTTAACCCGCTGAGCCACTGAGGTGCCCCCAAGTCAACTTTTTAATGGAAAAAAACCCACAAAACCCAGCATATGTGGGATTTGAGTTTTTCCATATGTATGCACCTGTGAAGCCATTACCCAGATCAAGATAGAGGATATCTCCATCTGTCCTCCAGCTCCCCTCCGTCCTTTTCCAGGGGATACCTCTGTCGCTGGGTGAGGTTCCCCTGTTTCGGTCTTCATGTAAATGGAGTCATACAATATGTGGTCTCTTCCGTGGCCTTTCTTTTGCTCAGCCATCTGTGTCGTTGTAACATGGGTTCATTCTTGGCCATTGTGTGTGGTATTCCGTTGTATGAATATGCGTCAGCCTATCCACATGACTGTTGGCCAGCATGGGGTTTCCCAGTTTTCACCGACTAAGAATAATGGTGCCGCACACATTTTTGTATATGCCTTTTGGTGGACATTTACTATTTCTGTTAGGTATATTTGAAGGTGCGGGATTGCTGGGTTGTAAGGCAGACATACGTTGTTCAGCTTTAATGAAGTCTTTCGAAATGGTTGTTCAGGTTTATATCCCTGCCCTACATGTTATCCCGCCACCCGGTTAAAATCCGGTTCTGTGTCTCCTGCTGTAGTTAACAGGATCCCCATCCCTACAGATACCAAAGCTGGAAACTTCTGCCTCTTTGAGATTCATCTCTTTTGCCTCATCCAAGTAGGCCACCAACAGGAATGGCCAGTCTTCCAAAATGTCCCTGGAATGTGCTTGATCTTTTTTAGTTCCCAAATGTTTTCTTTTTTCTTTTCTTTTCTTTTTTTCTTTTTTCACCTTGAAGACAGTAAAGCTGCTCATTGGTTGTTCTGTCTCTGGATTTACCTTTCTACTAGTCAATTTCCAAATGTCCCCGTAGAATATAAAGATACATAAGCAGAAACATTTATCATAATTCATAGGCTCTTTAATGTGAATTGAATGGGACTCTGATTTAAAACTGGCTAAAATGTAAAGTCTCAACTCCTTTGCATAAACATATATTGGAAAGAGCTAAAGACTGAGGAGTTTTCAACCTACTGGGGATGTCATTTGGGAAGCACACATACATAGAGAAAAGAAAGAGAAAGACTTTTGCCCTTTGCCTCTGCAGTAAGATTTGTCTATAAAAGAAGCTAAAATAGGCATGGATAAATTCATTTCATGGAAATGAGAGTACTGTCTGTTTAAGGATCTCTCAGGTTAGATGATTTAAATCTTGATGGCACTCTGCCCTGTATGAATGTGTACGTGTGTACTTAAATGGCATGTGTTCTCATTTTATTCTTATAACCATATTAAATCGGTATTATTACAGTGTCCTCTTTTTGCAAGAGATGGAAGGGGGATCTTTGAGGAGCCGAATGACTCGCCCAGGGGAAAATGGATGGTATTTGATAGTTTGGTCCATATAGTCAAGGTTTCCTGACTTTATAGCATATGGTCATAAATAAAAATTCACTTTCATCTTTTCTGTATGGGGCTTCTGTAGACAAGATAGGAACGTAAGACTCACGTGTTTTATACTAAATATTAGCTCATTGGCACCAATGTGTGTTGTTATTATTTTTCTCAAATCAAAATATGCTTATTATCTTTTCTCATATTATCAAAGTAGTAAAAGTTTAGTAGAAAACACAGTAGATAACAGAGTACAAAAGATATTAAAAAAAACCATCTGACATTCCACCAGTTACATAGGTTTTCCTTTTTAAAAAAATTAATTACTTTGGGACGCCTGGGTGGCTCAGTGGGTTAAGCTGCTGCCTTCGGCTCAGGTCATGATCTCAGGGTCCTGGGATCAAGTCCTGCATCGGGCTCCTTGCTCAGCAAGGAGCCTGCCTCTCTCTCTGCCTCTGCCTGCCTCTCTGCCTGCTTGTGTGCTTTCTCTCTCTCTCTTTCTGACAAATAAAAATCTTTAAAAAAAATAATTATTTTTATTATTATGGTCCATTAGCCCACATATAGTACATCATAAGTTTTTGATGTAGTGTTGAGCGATTCCTTTTTTTTAAATATATTTAAAAAAATATTTTATTTGTTCATTTGGCAGAGATACAGCGAGAGAGGGAACATAAGCAGGAGGAGTGGGAGAGGGAGAAGCAGGCTTCTTGCCAAGCAGGGAGCCTGACGCAGGGCTCCTATCCCAGGTCCCTGGGACCATGTCCCGAGCCAAAGGCAGTCTCTTAACGACTGAGCCACCCAGGTGCCCCAGTGATGAGTGATTCTTTAGTAATAACATGGAAAGCAAAGGGCCCTTAACCTCAATTATCTGAGAGCCTAGTTTGTGTCCTCGTGTCTTCACATCACCAGGAAACCAAATTCTCCCTGAAGCTCATCCCTGACCTGACCTTCTGTATTGCAGTAATTTGGATGTTAATACTTGAAATGATCTTAAATGAAAAGGCATGATACAAAATAGCACTGTCATTGATGGTTCCCTTGCATGTGCAGAAGCCATGAATTTTAGTGATAAAATTAGGTTCTTTGTTTCTATGCGCTTAAAATACTTGTTCATAGTTGCAGTAATTTCCGAAGGCATGTACAATGTAGCGGTCCTGCCAGGCCTGGGTTCTGGTGCTGTCTTCGCCACTTCCTAGTCGTATGTCCTTAAGTAAGCTTCTCTATCACGTTGACCCTCAGTGTTTTCATCCTGATAATTGGAATAATAGCCCCTGATAGGGTTGCTCTGAAGACCCAGTGGGATCATGTCAGCACCAAGGCAGTTGTGGTTCTTTTAAATAATAGGATGCTCGTTTTGGTCAGCACTAATTTGTTTCCAAGCAAAGCGGAGAGCTGAATTTCAGCAATGATAATGTCTCATTAGGGTTGTACAGAATATTCCTTCTTTTGTGTGGTACAGTAGTTGGCGTCGTGGTAGGGGATGGTGCATGGCGCTTTGGAACCTCTCGGATTCTGCTTAGGGACAAACAGGGCACAGAGAACCGAAGGTCGCAGTTGCAGAGTGAGCGTGCGTACACAGCCCTGCAAAATTAGGGTGCATACCAGACGAGCGCATAACATACTAATTATTATCCTACCTTGGAAAAAGTCGGCTAGGATTGTAGCTTCAGGCACTTTGTAAGACCCAGCCTTTTAAGCTTGCAAAATAGTGATTACTATTTTTAGTTCAGTCTCCACCCTTTCAAGAAGTATAGGATACTCCTTGCTCCTCCTGGATGGTTTTATGTATTTTAATTAATGTTATCTTATTGCATTTGTGCCCCGAGGCTGCTTCCGTGAAAGATGTAATTTCAGAGGCTTGATGAAATTAGATAGGTCTGACTGGGGAGGCTCTGTTATTCATATTTATGGTCATAGAATATTCCAGGTCTATCTATGTGTGACATTCCTGCGCTGTAAACACACAGTGTTCGGAGTCCATCTGTCTTAGAGTGGTTCAGACCCGTCAAGCAATGGTGTGGGCGTGGTTTTTGTTGGTTTTGGTGTTAACCATGGCTTTTCATTTTTCCCTTAAAAATCTCATCATGCAATCATACGTAAAAAAGATGAAAGCAATTGTACAAACCCAACACAAACACCTCTCCCCTCCAGCTTTATTATTTTACAGGCAGACCTCCCATATTCCTGACTGAATTGGCGTGAGGGTTTGTGACCAGGTAGAAATCAGCTTTATTTGGATCTGAATGAGTAGCCAACTCTAGAGCATGGAAAATATATTTTAAAACAATTTGCCAGAGCTGAATGCAATTAGTCTTGCAATAAACTGGAAGACGAGTCTCTGAAAAAGCAATATTTTGAGTAAGGCTGGAAATAAGACACAGTCAATAAAGAGAAAAAGCTATAATAAACTACTTATTTTGGTAAAATGCAGGGAAGAGTCTTTTAGTGGGAGTTAATTACCATGTAAGATGTCACAAACTGTCACAACAGTAATTATACATTATACAATATCTTCCCACCTTAAAGAGTAGGGTCCTGAAACCCTCTTGGTGGTAGAACTTGAGGTTGCAAAATTTTGAATCCTGGGAGGAGGGAAAGAGTCAGGGGTATCAAGATAATAAGTGAATCTTAAGAACTTTGTACACATTTTTTTTTAAAAGATTTTATTTATTTCACAGAGAGAGACACAGCGAGAGAGGGAACGCAGGCAGGTGGAGTGGGAGAGGGAGATGCAGGCTTCCTGCTGAACAGGGAGCCCAGTGCGGGGCTCTATCCCAGGACCCTGGGATAACTAATTACATCTGCAGTGACCCTCTTTCCAAATATAGTAACATTCTGAGGTACTGGGGGACTAGGACTTCAATATATGAATTCTTAGGGGACACAATTCAGTCCAAACTGGTGGGAAGCCAATAGAAGGTTTTGAACAGATCAATAATATAATCTGATTTATGTTCTAGAAAGGATCAGTCTATTTTGTGGAGACTCGAATAGAGGGAGGGAGCAGCCATTACAGTAATCTGGGCAGGAGATGGTGGCAGTGAGTGGTCAGATTCTAGTACAAGGTAGAGCTGATTTCCTGTTGGGTTTGATGTGGAGCGAGCAGAGGCAAGGAGCAGCTGGAAGAATAGAGGTACTGTTAACTGAGATGGCCAAGGATTTGGGAAGAGTTTGGGGGTACCATTATTCATTTGACTTAGGCCTTAAGTTTGTGGTGCCTGTTAGACGTTCACATAGAGATCTTGAGTAGGCAGCTGGGCATATGAGAGATTCTGGTTTCTGGAGTTCAGAGATGAGAAGGGACTGGCAAAGAAGATCTTTGCAAAGGAGCGTTAGTAAGACAGCAAGAGAACCCAAGATGAAGGAAGGGTTTCAGAAGGCATGAAATGAGTGTCTTTCTTTCTTTCTTTCTTTCTTTTAAAGATTTTCTTTATTTACTTGAGAGAGAGAGAGAGCACAAGCAGGAGGAGCCATAGGCAGGGGGAGAAGCGGGCTTCTTGGAAGCAGCCTCCCTGCTGAGCAAGGAGCCCGATGTGGGACTTGATCCCAGGACCCAGGGATCACGACCCGAGCTGAAGACGGACACTTAACCAACTGAGCCACCCAGGCATCCCAGTGAATGCGTTTCAAGATCTTGTAATTATCCAGTAGGATGAGTATTGGACTGACCATTGACATGGGCAGCATGGTGGTCATTGGTGACATTGATAAGAGTTTTGCTCGAAAGATAGGGATGAAAGCCTGGTTGGAGTCAAATCAACAGGAGGAAAGAGAAAGTGAGGGCTGTAAATACAGACAGCTGTTGATTTTATGGCTATCGATGACTAGTTTGCTGAGGACTCCTGTTCCCTCCAGAGATGCAGAGTAACTAGGATCCTAGAGATAGACAAACCTTTGGGAAACCTTTCTGATTGGTTTAGAATGGAAGTCGTTCTTCTTCCCCGACTCTCTCCCCTCTTCTTTTGCAGGGGTATTTAACTTTAACTCTGCCCACTAATGATAACTTCTTGCCCAAGTATGTCATGTTAGCCCCTCTCCGACAAGTTTTATCTCCTTCCTCCCAACAGGGTGTATGGTAATAGTGAGTTCTTGAGGGGTGAATAAGGCAGTGTTAGGATTATAAAGGATTAGTCATGAAGTCCTAAGGGACGAAATATTTGACCTAAAAGGAAGTGTATCCGGGCTTCACTTGCTTGAATAAAGAAAATGAAGGAATTATACATAATTAACTCTCAGGGTAATTTACATCCCCAAACAATTTTAGCCACATTTCAATTTCCCCCTTCCCATATCTTAAAATCAAGAGTTATGAGCGAAGTGTAATTAAGAGACTTGAGTTTCATCTCCTCGCATTTTCCTTCTGCTAGGGTAAGGGAGCAGAAGACCCAAAAGGGCTTCCTTTCACTCCACCCAAAGAGTGGAGTGAAACACAAGGGCTTCGAGTTCTTATCCTCTCCTTACCCCCCCAGGTGCTCAGAAACCATTTAGACGAGGTTGTCTGTGCCTGGAATTGAATGTGGGTGAAGGTGTGAGGTTCAACGATCAAGGAGACGTATACAATTTCAGAACCAAAGGAGTTATTAAACTTAGTTTTTACAAGGCTGTATTAGGTCTGGAATTTTTTTTTTTAACATAAATTATAGAATGACATATGATCCTAGATGCTCTTCCTGCTTTTTAGAGTGCACCTGTTTTTTTGACTCACAGAATTTGTCTGACCCAATGTGATTATTTCTGTGAGAGGAAGGGGACTTTTTCTTTCAAGGGTGTGTTGCCTTCCACCAAGTTCATGTAGGAAAAAAAAAAAAAAAAGAAAAGGAAGTAGAATTAAACTGTACAACGAGAAGAGCTTTAGATTTAATAAAAGGGAAGCTTTTCCTAGTGAGGCTCCTTGAGGCCAGTCCTGGCTTCCCTGTGGGATTTGTAAATCACTCCCTCCTAGATGATCCAGGCGTGGGAAAGGCAGAGTGATCAGGAGACCTTTCAGGGGGAGCAGGGAGACCCATTTATGTTGCAAGAAAACATCTGGGCAAATTTAATGCTAGTTTTAAAGACCATGAGCAAGCAAACGAACACAACCCCACCATCCTGTAGGTTTTCTTAGGCTCATGCAAGCATCACGGGACCACAAAGTTTGCAAGCCGTGTGTTGTCACTTGCCAGCAGAGTGTGGTGAGAGACAGATATGCTGCCTTATCCTGATGGAGGTTCTTCAGGGACCCAAACCTCTGCCCCTGGAGACAAATGACTTCTCAGATTTGTTGTTTTGTTCCTGCAGTTTCCTTCTTGTCTTATCTGAGGTTGACCTCTTAAATTCAGCATTGAAATTTAGATAGGAAAGAAAGGAGGATTAGTTGGGCATTGTTTCTATTAAATCTGGTAATGAGTTAGCGTATTCCTGAATACTGTTTTGTATGCTTCCCTTTCCCCCCACCCCCAGGTTGCAAAATATTGTCATTTCCAAGATAAGGAAGAGTCCCAGGCTGCAGTTATCATTCCTTCTGAATCCATATGTAATCTAGCATTATTAACCCTTTGTATCTCCTCTTCATGCCCATGTATGTCTGCTGGGGGGAGTTTTAAATAAAGCCAGCTGTGTTAAATATTCATAGAATCGATTTTCACTTGTTTAAAGCCTTTGGTGATTTATCTTCAGGGAGTGTTAATACGGCAGTAATTCTGCATTACATTTCTTGCACCAACATTTAATTGATACTATATTTCACAAGGATTATTGCAGGTTTATTGCCGTTGTATTTAGAGTTGTGGTTCTGTGCTAGTAATTCAGAGAAATAGGATCCTTGAATCTGTTGTTTCCATTTTAATTGTGTGTACTTTAGAGCTGACAAGCTTAAGAAGGGCTGTTAACTCTTTAACTGACCTGATGGATAGAGACCATTTCGGTGAAGTAGACCCCAGGCTACTTTGCTTAGGATGTCGTTGTATTAGTCTGTTTTTTTTTTTTTAATGATAGTAGTAAACTTATATTTCGTTTTTCACTGATATGCTTTATATTATGTAATGGGTATTAGTGTTTGCTTTACTTCTCTATTAAGGTACCTGGGACATTTCAGCCTGTGTCAATGGCAGCAGTTGTATTGCTTCTTAAAGCAGTTTGCTTTATGTTGTCATTTTCTTCTAGAAACTTCGGTAGTTTTTCAGAGCACTCGGACAACAGTGCTTTAATCGGGAATTGCATGAGGCTGCACAGTTCTCTTCAGATCCTAGCATCATATGACACTTATCAGGTGCTCGTTGTTGTATTCAAAGAACAAATTCGTGTAAGACGGAAAACTTTTTGTTTAGAGAATACACGGCGGTCCACGCCATAAAAATGGTTCAGTGTGGCAGAGTGGTGTGCCCCGAAGGAAAGAGGCTTTGCCTCTCCATCAAAGTCTTTCATAAATATTAGCTTAATGGATGAAAAACAGGAGAAGGGTAGGAGGGAGTTCTTGGTGGGTAGAAAGGAAGAGTGAAAACTACAAGAGCTGGAAGTGTGAGGCAAGGCCAAGGCTTGAGTGTGTTGTATCGGATTTAACACAGGCAGCTGAGTGTTCTGGAAGGAGCTCCAGAGTAGGAGTTCATACACTCTGGTTCTTTGACACTTGCTAAGAATGAGACCTTGGGTGACTCTGAACTTCTGGGCCTTGGTTTTCTTATCAGTCCTGCCTTCCCCAAAGCCTTAGTCTGAGGCTTAGGTGAGAAAATTCAGAGGAGACTGTTTTGTGAGCTGTGAAGGGTCATTCATGTTAGTCATTCACTGTGGTAGATCTGACGTTTGCTTCCCATCTTCCATTGCCTGTAAAAGCCCAGTTCAGGGTCAGGTGTATATTTAGTTGTAGGTGGTTTTGGAGCCTTATGGATGATGAGGTTCCTTTATCCCTCAAACATTTCCTGAGCACCTGCAGCAGGCCATGGTCTGTGATAGGCAGTGGTGGGTAAAGCACAGGCCGTAATCCCTACCCTCCTGGGCTCTCGTTACCCACTGTTAAAGGTACTGTGGGGCGCCTGGGTGGCTCAGTGGGTTGAGCCTCTGCCTTCGGCTCAGGTCATGATCCTGGAGTCCTGGAATCGAGATCCGCATCGGGCTCTCTGCTCGGCAGGGAGCCTGCTTTCCCCTCTCTCTTTGCCTATCTCTCTGCCTGCTTGTGATCTCTCTCTGTCAAATAAATAAATAAAATCTTTCAAAAAAAAGAAAAAAGGGACTGTGAAGTACAGCATGCTAGAAGCTCACTCTGGCCTGGGCTGGGCATAGAGCATCATCTGGGCTTTGAGTTTATCTTGTACTGTGTGGAGTCTTTAAAAGTTCTTATGAGAGTCAGTTATCATATGGTTTCACTTATTTGTGGAGCATAAAAAGTAACATGGAGAACATGGGGAGATGGAGAGGAGAAGGGAGTTGAGGCAAATTAGAAGGGGAGACAAACCATGAGAGACTATGGACTCTGAAAAACAATCTGAGGGTTTTGAAGGGGTGGGGGGAGGGGTGGGAAGTTGGGTGAGCCTGGTGGTGGGTATTATGGAGGGCACTTGTTGCATAGAGCACTGGGTGTGGTGCATAAACAATGAATTCTGGCCCTGAAAAGAAATTAAAAAAATAAAAAATTAAAAAAAGGAAAATATTGAAAAGAAATGTAAAATTAGAAGGGATTAAATAACTATTACAAGTTGTAATAGATAAAAGAGTGCAGGTCTGCCCTAGAATATGAAAATTCAAAATGTTGAAATAGAATTGACAGGTCAGAAGATCTTTTGGTTTGTAAATAGTTAATAGCTGATAAGAGAGGCAAAGCACAATGGTGGGAAACTTAATTATGTTGGAAGACCTGATTTAAAACATGATTTAAAAAATGTTCACTTTGGGGGAGCCTGGTTGGCTCAGTGGGTTAAAGCCTCTGCCTTCGGCTCAGGTCATGGTCACCAGGGTCTTGGGATTGGGCCCTGCATCGGTCTCTCTGCTCAGTGGGGAGCCTGTTTCCCCTTCTCTCTCTCTGCTTGCCTCTCTGCCTAGTTGTGATCTCTGTCAAATAAATAAATAAAATCTTTAGTAAATAAATAAATAAATAGGTTTCCTTAAAAAAAAAAAATTTCTTACAAGGAGTGACCTATACCCAACATTGCTTTCAGAAGTTGAATGTAGTGGCTACATGTAGAGTGTAGTGTTGAGTGTAGTGGCTACATGTAGAATAGACTGAGGGGGGATTGGGGTCTGGGAGAACAGTTAAATGAAGCTACTGTCCTACGTATCCCATATCTGTCCTATGACATGTATATGTCATATATATTCTTAGAATTGTAGTGTTTTAAGTGTTTAATGTTGGTATTTTTATGTGGGGTTTTCTGGGGACTTGATGTTTGTATGGTTTTCATTTGGTACATTAGTGAACTTCTATTTTTAGTTAGACCTGAAGTTGACATAAAATATTATCAAACACTTTGATGGGTTCTTCTGTGGGTCAGAGGCACTGTGCTTAGTCTTTATATATATTATCCCCTGTTTATGCTCAACAACCAGGTATCCATGCGTATTATCCTGATTTTACAGGTGAGGAAACTGAAACTTGTCCAAGGCTATACACCTGGGTAGTGGGACTTGGACCCAGGCCATCTAGTTTCAAGTGTACGTTCTTAATCACTTCATTACCATCTTTTCACTTAAAAAAGAATTAATTTAATGTTCTGCGAGAGAAGATAAAGATGCTAGTAAAGCAATCTCTAAATAACTGTTGTGAATCCCTTCCTCAATAATTTCCTTCCTGTTTTTTCAAAATAATTTTTTAAAAAAGATTTATTTATTTGACAGAGAGAGAGAGAGAGAGGTGTCACAAGTAGGCAGAGAGGCAGGCAGAGAGAGAGGGGGAAGCAGGCTCTCCACTGAGCAGAAATCCCGATGTGGGGCTCGATCCCAGGACCCTGAGATCATGACCCGAGCCAAAGGCAGAGGCTTAACCTGCTGAGCCACCCAGGTACCCCTAAAAATAAATTTTTGTTAATTATAAAATTAGGAAGAAAACCCATTAAAAAGCAAACATTTTTTAAAGTTTTTTTTTGTGGTTTTATGTCTTTTTGTCATGAAGTATTATAAAAGTGTAATAGTCTTTTTTTTTTCTTAGAAGATTTTATTTATTTATTTGACAGAGAGAGGGACAGTGAGACAGGGAACACAAGCAGTGGGCATGAGAGAGGGAGAAGCAGGCTTCCTGCTGAGCAAGGAGCCCGATGCAGAGCTTGATCCCAGGACCCCGGGATCATGACCTGAACTGAAGACAGATGTTTAATGACTGAGTCACCCAGGTGCCCCCAAAGTGTAATAGTCTTTGATGTTGCTTTGTGCACTACATATATCCCCATTTTTCCTTTGTTCATAGCCAGGGTAACTATTTGCCATGTCACTGAGTGTCCACATCTGCCAGTGATCTGACGTTTGCTTCCCATTTTACATTGCCTGGAAAAGCCCATTTCAGTGTCAGGTGTGTATTTAGCTGTAGGGCAGTAGAATCATAGCATAGATAACACCCCTGGGGTGTATATAGCAGATAGAGTTCACAGAGGGGGACTCCAAAATCAAGGTAAATCACTCCCATAGGGCATTGGAGCTAATTATGGACAGAGCCAGACCAGAGAGCAGGACCCAGAACATCAGCCCAGTGTTCCCTCAATAATCCTTGCATGTGAAGGGTAACAGAGTATGCCACCCCAGTATATGACTGTAGGAGCTCAGGATGTGTCACCCCAAAGTGTGCTGCTTTGGTATATTGATTACTTCAAGCTGTGGGCAATTGAAAAACATCAAGTGCTAGGAGCAGCATTCTCTAAACTCCCCTTCTTTTTCTTTAGGCAGATGGGAACTGATTTGTCAGAGATACCCTCCCTGGAGTTTCATCAACCAGGAGAGAGTGACTGTTAGCATAGGAAAGGAGACTGGAAGTGACACCATGCTCAGACTTTGTTACAAAGTGTCATACTTGCCATCTGTTCTTTATCAGTACCCACTCTCTTTCCTAAAAATTATTTACTCTCCCCTGAGAGGCTCACATCCCCTCCCCCTTTCCCTAGTGTGAGGGTAATTAAGCCTGAATTCTAAGCCACCTCTTTGAGTTACTCATTTTCCCCTGGGTATTTTCCATGTTAAATTAGGTTACAGGTTAATAAACTTTGTTTTTCTTTTGTTAGTTTGTCTTTTATTACAACGGTCTCAACTAAGAACTTAGAAGGCTAGAGGGATAATTATTTTCCTCTCCTACATGTGTTTCTATGCCTTTTTTTTTTTTGGCATTTGTTTCTATTCTGTTTCATTTGTATACTATAATTGACAGTGAAAATTTGTATTAATTAAACTAAGCCCTAATGCTGTGAAGTCAGAGTAGGACATACTCTGGCTGTTAGTTCAGAATGAGTTCATGTTCAGATCATTTCATTTTGAATATTAAAAAAATCTTTAAAAATTGCCCTGGAATGTTATTTTTTGTCAACCTAAAATGCTTTATTAAACGAGCTTTCCAATGTTAATTTCTCTCATCACACTATTCTACCTTTCATTTGTGTTGTTTTTCCTCATGCTATATTAAAACTAATCCTGAACTATGGGTCAGTGTGGATAAGCTACAAAAATTCTGAATTCAGAATAAAACGAAACCTTTGGATTTAGTTTGGTTTATGGCTCAGAATCACTGATATCTTTTGCAATGATAGTGAGAGAAAATCTTTTGTAATATCTCCTAAAGGAGTTCTTATATACTGTTTTTAATTCTGCTTTGTTTCTTGACTTTTGGGCTGTGCCAGGGAAAAATGACTCTTTCTGCCTCCCATAATCCTGTTTGTCCCCTAAAAGCTCTGGTTTAATTTTGTTAATGCTGTTAACTGCTAAAAAGTACATGCTTTGCGGGAATTGGGTGTGGATATAATCTTACTAAGTAAGACACATATGCTTTGCAGTTTCACAAATTGTTTCATTTTATTTGGTTGGAATCTCTTTTTGTATTCCTTATGCATTTTTGTGATTGGTGTTATCCCAGCAGTTATGTCTTGGTAATAGAGCCTGAGACCGGAATCTCTTGTATATTTTGTACAGAATTTTGTGTTTATAAAATAAGCTCTCTTATCTGGGATTATGACCAGCAGCTAGTCAGTTAAAGTGGAGAAATGTGAAAAAATGTTAAATACCTATCTTAAACATCTTATTTTAAACTCAGACACATAAATGTACATCCATTTGCTCATTTCTGATGGAAACCTGATAGGTGGTTTCCATGATTTTTTGCACATAGAACTGTACCCGTGATACATGGTCTACTTGGTTTTCTGTTTGGGTTGCTTTAAATCATTACAAAAACTTTAAGATACTTGTGAACCTTCTGAGTGCAAAATCCCTCTAGATTTTTGCCTTTCAGTCCTTTGCCTCTCACCTAAATAATGGCCATTTTAGTATTTCACTTTTATTGAATTATTCCACATTATTCAGATGTCCAACTGCATTTTCATAGAAACATTCATTTTTCTGAACTCACATTTTATATGTTTACATAAAGTTTACCATGATTTATATATAACTTAATGATAAGAACTACTGGTATAAATAGGTTAAAAATGAACACATCTGATCCTAGGGAAGGGTATGGCATGATTGATAGGTGTAGATCACTGCTTCTCAACTCATGTGTGTTGAAGGTATAGAACTTTTTAGTCTGCTGTAGACTTGTACTTTTATTCATGAAAAAAATAAATACGAAAGACATAGAAAATACAAGCCTTATTTTTTTAATGTTTTAGAAACAACAGAACTAAAATTGCCTGTCAGTAAATATAATCAGAACAACATGATGTAGGGAAAAATTATAAAATCTGTATGTTCTTCAGAGGTGTGTGTATAGACAGTTCACATAGAGTCACTATTACTCTTGTTAATTTGTTATTCTAGTCATAACTAAAGTTATGAGTGAATGGTTCTTCCCCATATTAAATACTTCTGTCTATGCTTTGAAAAAATTCCATATATCTATATATATCTCTCAATTTTTTAAATTAAGTTTAATTATAGTATAGTTAGCATATTAGTTTCAGGTGTACAGTATAATGACTCAGGAATTCTATACATTTCTTAGTGTTTATCATGATAATGCCCATCACCTTTTTCACCCATCCCCTCATTCACCTCCCCTCTGGAAACCATCAGTTTGTTCTCTGTAGTTAAGAGTCTGCTTCTTGGTTTGTCTTTCTTTCTCTTTGCTAGTTTGTTTTGTTTCTTTAATTCCACATGTGAGTGGAATCATAGAGTATTTGTCTTTCTCCAGCTGACTAATTTCACAAAGCATTTTATTCTCTGGCTCTCTCCATGTTGTTGCAAATGGCAAGCTTTCTTTTTTTTTTTTTTTTTTTTATGGATAAGTCATATTCCACTGTGTGTGTCTGTGTGTGTGTGTGTGTGTATCACATCTTCTTTATCCATTCATCTATTCATGGATACTTGGTCTGCTTCTGTAATTTGGCTATTATAAATAATGCTGCTATAAACATAGCAATGCATGTTATCCCTTCAAACTAGTTGAGGAGCTTCCATACTGTTTTCCACAGTGGCTGTACCAGTTTGCATTCCTACTTACAGTGCAAGAGGGTTCTTTTTTTTCTCCAACATTCTTGCCAAAACTTGTTGTTTCTTGTGTTTTTGATTTTAGCCATTCTGAGTGGTGTGAAGTGATATTATAGTTTTGATTTGCATTTTCCTGATGAAGAACGATGTTGACCATCTTTTTGTATGTCTGGTGGCCTCCTGTGTATCTTTAGAGAAATGTCTGTTAATATCTAATGCCCATTTTTTAAAATTGGATTATTTATTTTGGGGGGGTATTGAGTTGTATCCATTTGCAAGTATCTTCTCCCATTCAGTAGGTTGCTTTTTAGTTTTATTGATTGTTTCCCTCACTGTGCAGAAGCTTTTTATTTTGCTGAAGTCCCAGTAGTGTGTTTTTTTTTTTTAAAGATTTTGTTTATTTATTTGACAGAGAGAAATCACAAGTAGACGGAGAGGCAGACAGAGAGAGAGAGAGGGAAGCAGGCTCCCTGCTGAGCAGAGAGCCCGACGCGGGACTCGATCCCAGGACCCTGAGATCATGACCTGAGCCGAAGGCAGCGGCTTAACCCACTGAGCCACCCAGGCGCCCCCCAGTAGTGTGTTTTTGCTTTTATTTACCTTGCCTCAGGAGACATATCTAGGAAAATGTTGCTATGGCAGTATTTAAGGTTTTTTTTTTTTTTTTTTAATGTCACAAGTACCTTTTGCTTATTAATCTATTTAGGTTAGGTTAGTGACAGCTTATCTCAGAGCTAATATGTAAATATATATCTAAGTTATTTATGGTTTTGTTTTAATAACACTCATGGTGGAGGAACTAGTCTTACAAAGAGATGTTGACGAAAATGAAAAAAAGACATCTTAAAACAATTCAGCAAGCTCAAGATCTTCATTTTCTACTTTTCTTCAAAATGCAGTGAGTGTTGCTGCTGTGTCAAAATTCATCTTCAATCCCTCCTTGGTAGCCAATTCCAACACTTTTTCCTTTAAATTTATGGTCATTTGAATGATCTTTTGGCCGAAAGAAATGATTTCCGGATTTCTGGATTTTGATACTCATACTTGTTAAAAAAAATTACAAAATTAAGGTTACAAGATAACCTTAAACTATTCTGTGGTTCTCCTGTGTTAATTAGTAGGCAGGTGATACCAACTCACCTTGTAAGGTCAACAACATGGGAACCTGTCAGTGAGACAGGTTACCTATTCATGTATTTAGATGTTGCAGTCATGTCTAATGGCTACGCCTATTTCTAACTGCTCGTTCTCCATTTCCTGAGCGGCTGGTAACTAACAGCTTGTCGACTGGCATCCCTCTCTGGACCACCCTTTGAGAAGTCCTGTGGTCAAGTAGCGTCCCCAACTAGTCTTGTGCTCAAACATGAGTCATTTATTCTCTACAGAGGGAGTGCGGTGTGCTGGTTAATTTGGCAGCGTGTTTAAGCAGATCAGTTGAGAGATCCTCTTTTGCATAAACACTTTTTTCCTCCCTAGGGAGAAGGTTCATACCTTTCATGAGATTCAAAGTATCAGAGACATGTGTCCATATTTGTATGTATTATGTTATCTGTTTATTCCATGATTGTGAGGGTAGGGATCATGCTTTCATCTGAAGGAGTTCAGGAGATGCTCCCCCAAACTATGTTGCTTTATTATATTGATTATAATATAATTGATTCTATTATATTGATTTTTATTGATTATTTTAAACTGTAGACCCTTGAAGAAACAGCAAATGCAATGAGGTGCTTTGTCTGAACTCCTCTTATCTCCTTAAAAACAGATCCTCTGAAAGGAACCCTGTTGTCATAAATGCCCTCCCTGGGAATTTCATCAACCAGGAAAAATGGACGCTTATCAAACACCATACCCAGACAGACTTTATAACAAACTATCATATCTCCCATCTGTTCTTCCGAGGGCCCATTTGTCTTTCCTAAAAACCATTTACTCTCCCCTGAGAGGTTACACGGCCCCCTCCATTTTCTGTATTAAGGTGGTTTATAAGCTCTCAAATCTCACTCCTTTTTTGGATATTCATTTCCCCCCCTGTGTCCAATTACATGTATTACATGTCCCTCTGCATGTAATGCTAAAAATTAATAAGTTTGTATATTTCTCCTCCTGTTCATCTGCCTATTGCTAGTTTATTTCATAGACTCAGCTCTCTGATCTAGGAGGATAGAAGGAAAGTCTTTCCTCCCCTACATGTCCAGCTTTGAATTACTCACAGGGCTTTGCACGTAACTACGAGGTATTGCTTTATATAACACGTATTTCTGGAATGTAGCCATTTTAGTGGTCTAGAGCCAAGTTCTCTAAAGTGTTTTTTTCTAAGGAGACAACACACTCTTAAATTCTCATTTCTTCTCTGTTCCGTAGGAATCCGCCTAGTTATCCCTTAAGAAATCTCCTGTTTCTTTTTCTTGAATATATTGCCTGGGCACAGCAGGCATTAGTTTCCGTTACAGTGAAACATAACCTGAAAAAAGAGTCAATGTGGGGGCACGCCTGGGTGGCTCAGTTGGTTAAGCGGCTGCCTTCTGCTCAGATCATGATCCCGGCGTCCTGGGATCGAGTCCCACATTGGGCTCCCTGCTCAGCAGGGAGCCTTCTTCTCCCTCTGCCTCTGCCTGCCACTCTGTCTGCCTGTGCTCACTCTGTCTGACAAATAAATAAATAAAATCTTTAAAAAAAAATCAATGTGGGTTTTTAAAAATTTTATTTTTTAAAGATTTTATTTATTTATTTGACAGAGAGAGAGATCACAAGTAGGCAGAGCAGCAGGCAGGGGGAAGGAGGCTGCCCGCTGAGCAGAGAGCCCGATGTGGGGCTCAATCCCAGGGCCCTGAGATCATGACCTGAGCCGAAGGCAGAGGCTTAACCCACTGAGCCACCCAGGTGCCCCAGTAAATTGCGGTTTAAATGGCTTCAAATCCCCTTATGAACAAGGACTACCTGGGATAGCTGTGATTTATCCTGCCTTTATTAGGTTATTGTTGAGATAGAAGCATTTTTTTGTCATTTCTGGAGCAAATGAAATTTTAGCCATAGCTGAAACTCATTTTCAAGAAAGTTACTACTAGAGTCTTTGGTATTTGAAAAGGGAGCAGTTGTCCTTGGGGTGGTAACAACCAGGATTTTGAAAGAGCAGGTGACAGTGAAGGCTGCAGGGGGAAGTGAACATGTACTGATGAGTATAGATTTATCTCAGAGTTTAAAAGTAGTGTGCTAATTTTAGAAATATTTACTTTCTTGATGGTATACCTTGTAATTAGAAGTTTTCAGTATCCTAAAATGAGCTGATGTGGCAAAGTATTATTGAAAAAAATGACAACTTGGCATCTTTTGCTAAACTCCACTCCCCCCAGTGAGGTGAAAGAAAAGCAGTGGTAATTTCAAGCATATTTAGAGTGATCTCATTTTGATGATGACGTTAGTGGCTCACGCTTATTGAGTGCTTATGGTATCCGTTCATTGGACATGTTTTATTTAATTTAATCCTCCATAGGTTTGAGTGGGATCATCCCTCCACTTTAGACCCCCAGTGTCTAAAGTGCAAAGTACTGTACCAGGCATTGGGATGTTTTGCAAACCAGCCTTCATGCCTGGGCTCTTGGATGTTTCCAGTCTAATGGGGGAGACGAAGAGCCTTACAAATACAAAGAAATGGTGGTGGGTTCTAGGAAGAGAAATTATGGAGTGCTATGGGAATGTAAAACAGGGTGCTCATCTAGTCCCCAGGCAGAGAAGGTGTTTCCGGATAAGTGATGTTTAAGCAGAAACCTGAACAAATATTGATGGGCATACGTTTGCTAAGCTGATGTGTATGTGTTGTTTGGGGGGCGGGGGAAGGTGGGAGGGCAGTCCAGACAAAGAGTACAGTTTGCACTAAGTCTTTGGAGTGATGATCAAGGCCGACCCAGGGACTGTAGTGTGTCAGGGAGAGAGGGACACTGCTCAGACGCTGGACCAGTAGGCAGAGGCCAGAACACCGGGCCACCATGAGGATTTGGATCTTTATTTTATATGCAGTAGCAAACTATTTAAGGGCTTTAGGTTGGGGAAAGACATGGATAGATACATGTTTTATAAGAATCATTCTGGGTCACTTGTGATCACTGCTCCTCATGGAGCCTTATAACGACGTTGCTCAACTCCTTCCATTAAACCTTTGCGAGCTGCGCATGAGTTTGGCTCTTGACCTTTGGCTATATTGCCCTCCACGATCCTGTTTGCTTTGCAGGATTCAAAGTTTGCTGTTGACACCTTTCCCTGCTTTACAAGGTGACTGTACCTAGAGAACATTCCTTTCGATGGAGCTGCCTGTTAAGTTTGCAAGAACCTGTGGAACACTAACAGTCTGGGTGTTACAGGCTTGCAGGACTGCTCTTGGGCAAGGCCTGTTGGGCAAATAGCTCTTTACCACCATAGTCCTGGGTCTGACTCTCAACTTTGATAATTGGAGAAATCAGTTCTCTTCTCAGTGCACCCGTGATTGGATGATTGGGCATGGGGGGTTTGGTTTGGGTTCTTGCCAGTCCAAATCTTGGTAACTCAAATCATAAGAGGTTCAGGTAATGTAAAATACATGATGGTCAATGTCAGAGTGAAGGCTGGAGCTGGGGCTAGACATGAGTGCTGGAGGGAAACCTGTGTGAGAGGCCAGACGAGAAGGTGAAGTAACAAGTTGGTTAGATCTCCAGGAGAGCTGGGTCAGTAGAGGGGGACTAGACACTAGTCTACCGACATCAATAGACGTTGTACAGGATTCTTGCTGTTTGGGTTTCCTTTTTGTCTGTCTATATTAAAATTTTTACTGATTTTAACCTTTTATTTTGAAGTCATTTCAGGTTTTCAATAAAGCGGCAAAAGGAGTGCAAAGAATTTCCTTACATTCTTCTCCCAGATTTTCTAAATGCTATTATCTTATGTAATCACTGTACATTGACCAAAACTGGGAAGCAAATACTGATTTAATACTATTATCTGGAGACCTTGTTCAAATTTTGCCAGTGAACATCCCATTCATGTTCTTTTTCTGGTCTAGGAGTCAATCCAGGATTACATGTTATGCTGAGTTGTCATAGTGCCTTAACCTGTTAATCTTCATGATAAAACTAACGGTTATTTTATCAGCAAAAATGGGTTTATTTGGGAATACCAGAGATTGCACTCAGGGACAAGGGAGCACTGGCAAAACCAGAGGCAAATCCAGAGAACAAAGAAGAGAAATGCTTTTTTATAGAGGAAAGGAGGGGGTTGGGAAGGACTGTTATAAACAGAAAGTCCATTGGAGTAAACTGGGAGCTGGATGTATGGTGGCTTCTTATTGGCTGGGTTGTTGCCAGGGGAGAAGAATCTTTCTTCCTTCTGTTGGGATAATAAAGTACTAGGTAAGGTGTATTGAATGGTAAGGTATGTCTCTTCTTGATGGGTCCGCCATTGACAACCAATGTGGGGGCTGAAAGAGCTCCCCCCTGCTGGTCTCCCCCCAACTCCCTTTTATTTATTTATTTTTTATTATTTATTTTTAAAAGATTTATTTATTCATTTTGGTGGGGTGGGGGAGAGTGAGCCAGTGGGGAGAGGATGAGAGGGAGAGAATCTTCAATACTCCCTGCTGCCCATGGAGCCCCATGTGGGGCTCGATCCCACGACTCATGAGATCATGACTTGAGCTGAAACCAAGAGTCCTGTGCTTAACTGACTGAGCCGCCCAGGCTCCCCACCCAACTCTGTTTTAGATGAAACTTCCTTTTATTAATTTTCACACTCACTGATATGAAACAGTCTTAACCTTTATTTGCCTTTCATAACTTTGTCACTGATGAAGAGTATTCGCTGGTTATTTTGTAAAATGTCCCTCGGTTATTTTGTAAACTGTCCCTTGATTATTTTGTAAAATGTCCCTGGGTTTGGGGAGGTGGTTTTTCTCAGGGCTGAATAACGATTATGCATTTTTGCTCGGAGTATCATGGAAGTGGTGTTGTATGCTTTTGGGCAGTCTTCTCTGTTTTTTTTTTTTTTTTTTTTTTTAAAGATTTATTTATTTATTTATTTGACAGAAATCACAAGTAGATGGAGAGGCAGGCAGAGAGAGAGAGAGAGAGAGGGAAGCGGGCTCTCCGCTGAGCAGAGAGCCCGATGCGGGACTCGATCCCAGGACCCTGAGATCATGACCTGAGCCGAAGGCAGCGGCTCAACCCACTGAGCCACCCAGGCGCCCCTCTTCTCTGTTTTTAATCATAAGGCGATTTACTTGTTCTTCCTTTCAAATGGATATGATGCAGTTAACTAGGCTCAGGTTTCTTAAACTTGAGATGACGTTGACCTCTGAGACCATGTGTGGGGCACCACAGCTTGAGAAACACTGGAGTTAAATGCTGTCATTTTAAGTGATCAGTGTGCTTTGTAAATGCAAGCGTAGGAACGAGATTACTTGGCTGTGAGAAGGTTGGCATCTGGAAGGCCTACGATATGCTTATATTGTGTATTAATTTAAAAATTCATCATTAAAATAGAAAAAGAAAATAGCAAGTTTCTGAATCTCAGACTCCTGGGAAAATGTCCCTGGACCTCACAGTTAGGGAAATTTGGCTATGGCTTTACCCTTCCTAACTGCTTCACACAGTACAGGTTGTACCATCTAGTTAAGGGGTTTGGGCATTTCCTGGCCTTGAACTGCTATCTTGGCCACCCCCACCCCGCAACACGCACACCACTACCTATTTATACACCTGTTATACATGGTCTTAAGCTCAGAGTAACTTTACCTTATTTCTGATTAACAAAACAGTAATAAAACTAACCCAACATTTTTCTTAAAGTTTATTCTTTATTCTTTCTTGATTTCTCCAATTTATGGTTTTTCATCTTTCCTTTAAAAAAAAAAATCAAACTTACAGTACTATTTCCCGTTTTCCCCCCTCTCTATTCATTTTTGGCTTTTCATCCTGGTAAAATACTATAAAAATAAATCAGCTAAATTTCAGCATAAATACAGTGAAAGCCAGCAGTTGAAATGATTGCAGTTTGCAAAATG
The DNA here is from genome assembly GCF_022355385.1 of Mustela nigripes. Taxonomy (NCBI): domain Eukaryota; kingdom Metazoa; phylum Chordata; class Mammalia; order Carnivora; family Mustelidae; genus Mustela; species Mustela nigripes. The sequence continues at coordinate 236,606,652 of NC_081557.1, read as the reverse complement.
TTAGATAGAGGCATGTTAAAAGAAAGATTCCAGTGTTTCGCCGGCTGTGGTTTTGAAGTAACTCGTGTTTCTTTCCCACCTCTAAATTGTCATTTTTCCAATTCTCCTTTTTGGAAGCTTCAGTATGCAAAGCTTTGACAATAGTTCAGGAAAATGAAATCGCTACCCACTGTGTATGACATTTGCTTGAAGATAATTCATGTGGCTCAAAATTGGCAGTCGGTGAAATGAGTGAAATAGTGACATGTTTGCACGGGTTCATTGTTTGAGGGAAGGAAATCCATCAAGGTGGCTGTTTACTTGCAGGGATGAGAAGAGCCTTCATCTGATTATACATCTTTGAATGGATATTTTCTTCTTCGGTTTCATGTAGGGTTTTATGTAATGATTAGAATTTTCAATACCTTTGTCTGCCCTGTATCTTACTTCCATCTTTGTTCTTTTTCTCACTTTACTTTGGGCTGATAGTTAGTTTCCAGTATCAGGTAGAATGATTTTGATTGTAAATGGTAGAAAATTCAACCCAAACAGGTTTAAGCAACAAAGGATATCTATTGACTCACGTTACTGAAAAGTGGAGGTTAAACATCAGTTTTAGGTATGGTCTGATCAGGGCTGTGGTCCACTTCTCCTCAGACCACATAGTGCTTCTCAAGCTATTTGAAAAAAGGAACTTAAAAAAAGTTTCTAAACCAATATAGCCCAATACTTTAATAAAACACAAATGAATTACTAGAAAAATGAAAACATAGAAGACATGTAAAAACCCTAGATTTTAATTATTAAATTCAAAATATATAAATTTATTCTTATTTCTAGAAGTGTTTCTAAACAGGCATATTCTCAGTTTCTGTCCTGACCTTTTTATAGACCATTTCAGGCTGTTGAGAAGCTCTGATTTGGTACTGGCCTCTTCTGCCCCCTTTTTTTGTGGTTCCCCTCAGGGTGACAAAATGGCTGCCAGTAGCTTCCAGAATGATGTGTATCTTTGTTCACATCTAGGGAAAGAGTTTTCTCAACTGTTGCTCAGAAGTCTTGTGCCTCATACTATTTGAACCAACTCCAAACACTTTGCTGTGATCAGGGGAGTGCCATAAAACAAAATATTGTTTATATTTTTTGTTTGTTCTTGAGCCACTAAGCATTAGAAGGACTGTAGGAATATAGGGATGGGGGGGCGGTCTCATTTAACCAAATGTCTGCCCCTACAGTCCTGGGGAGGTACTGCAATACTGGCTGCTTTATGTTAATAAAAACATGAGTAATCACCACTTGTATTGTGATTTACATTTTTCATCTAATCTGTGGCAGAGAAAAAAAATAGATATTTGGTCTTTGCCTTGGGTTACTGGCACAAAGCTCCTAAAAACCGTCGGAATCTCCCGAGTGATGAATGTCTTTTGTATGTTTATGAGCTGACTTCCGGATAGTGGGTGACAGCTCTGTTAGATAGTTTCAGGCTGGGGGTTCGTCACCAGAATGACCCAGTCGTGGTTAGAGGTCCACGAGGGACATTCAGCCCCAATTCAGGTTGGGACATTCAGCCCCACCCTGGATTCCAGGACAGAGGTGAGGACCTGGAGACTGAGTTCAGTCCCCATTGGCCAATGATCTAATTAGTCTTGCTTCCTAAAAACCCCTAAAGGCCTGTGTCTAGAGAGCTTCTGGGTTGGCGAATGCATCAAGGTATTGGACAGGTGATGTGTCTGGAGATAGCATGGGAGCTCTGCCTGGCCCTGGGCAGCTCTTCCGTTTGGCTGGTCCTGAATTTTATACTTTATGATAAACCATGAGACATAAATAAAGTGTTTTCCGGACTTCTGTGAGCTGTTCTGGTAAACCTGAGGGGTGGAAGTTGCGGGAACTCCCATATGTATAGCCAAACAAGGAGGTAACCTGGGGACCCGGTGCTTGTAACTGGCATCTCAAATGAGTACGGTCTTGTAGGACTGAGCTCTTAAACCGGTGGAGTCTGATGCTACCTCCGGGTTGTTCACGTCAAATTCAGATTGAACAAAGGACATACAGCTAGTGTTGGAGGACTGGAGGAGAGTTGGTTCTCATGGCATTCCTGAGGGAATGACCCTAGTGTACAAGTGAGAAAACAGATAAGCGACTTACACATTGAATGGCTAATAGTTGCACAGTTATAGTTCCTTGGATTTGAAATCTCAGACTTCCTTCCTCTGCACGGGTATGTTGCAGACTTATCAAACGATCAAATAAAATATTAAACAATTGATATTTTTGTGGAGGGAAGCATTAGAGGTTCAAGGGAGACAGCTTATGGCTCGGATGGTGAAACTTTCTGCAGAAAGGGAAAATACACCCACTTAAAATCCTTTGTAAAATAAGACTTAAGAATGAAAATGAAGTCTGTTAACCCTGGTATGTACTTAAACACCCAGATGTCAGCTAGTCCTCTAAAAAAAATTGTCATGTCTTTAGGGATCACTTAGGAATATTTCTATGTGAAAAGAATCAACTTCTAAGTCATAGCTTCCTGCTGGTTCTAAAAACATCTAGGATTTATTCTTTGTAAGGCTTATGTTCAATCTAGTGTAATACAGGATTTGGAATCCAGAGGATAAAATAGTTGTTTCAGTTCTTTAAAGGTTAACATTTAAGGAGAGGTTGATATTGTTCCCAGGTTTTTGGTTTTTATTGTTTTGTCTTTTTAAAGGGATTTATCATCAAAGAAAGTATCTATTAAGAACTTAATTGGGTTTATGCTGTCTGGTACAAACAGAAACTATTGTATCCTCTTCATTAGATAAAAGGAAATTATGTGTCTTGAGATCTTCTCTCAAACACAGGAGCCTTCCCTTGTGCCCTGTGTCACTGTGTTAGCAATTTTGAGCTCTAGACTACTGATTATAATTTGTGTGCACATCCAATATGGTTGTGAATCAGAGATTGAATTTGCGACTTAAACGCTTGCTTACATTTTATCCCTAAATAAATATAAAACCCTTTAGGACTTATCTTTTCTTTACCATGAATTTTCTTCCTCCTGCAAGCCTTGTTGCCGAAACATTACAGAATGTTTTATATTTGATGTGGCTTTTAGTCCCTGGCTATGAAAGTATGTTACTTGACGTACTGGAGAAATAGTATTTTTTCTTCAATAAAATCCTTTCCTTTCTCTCAAAGCTGCAGATCAGCTTTTCTTATCTTCTGCTCTTTCTGCCTTCAGTTCCCCCCCCCCCCACCCCGTGTTCAGTTGACAGACCACGCTATTCTTTTCTCTTTGGTCATCACCATTAGCCCTGTTCGGGCCCCGCTAACTGGATTATTGAAATCCAGACTGAATTCCCCACCTTTAATACATTCTCAGTGCTGTTGCTAGTGTTCTGTAATGCAGGTGGAATGCTCCTCTGCTATTCAAACATACTTGATGATTCTCGGACCCCCACCATATATCCAGGATCTTTTATTACCAAACTCTTTCCCCATGAGATGTTTTCCCCGCCAGCACTGCTGTGAATTTAAAATACGTCAGAGACATTCCCATCTTGCTAATGTTGCCCGAACTACCTCTATGTCCTGTTGCCCTTTGCTTTGTATGGGCCCAAATCAGAATTTTTTAAAGTCTAGGTTAGGTCCCACCTCATCCTTGAAATTCTTTTGGAGCCTTCTCAGGTAGTTCTCAGCTGACGTTTATCACTCTTGTTGGATTATGTGTCTTCCCCGAGATAAGGATCATGGCTTATTCTCCTTGGTATGCCATCAGCCTTGCCCTATTGACATTCCAAAGGTAGTTGTTGGATTGAATCAACAATTAAATGGAACTTATTCTTCTAAAACAGAAGGAAGGAGGGAGGAAAAGAGAGGGACAGAGAGGGAGCACACATGGGTGAGTCCAAGCATATTTCCCTTTATGTCAGGTACAGGGCAGAGCACTGTGGGGAGATCAAAAGAAAACTCTGCAAAATCCAGACTGTGGGAGACCCTAGAGGGCAATTGGCCTGGTTTCTTCAGTGACTACATTGTTAGGAAACAGATAGAGATGGGTAGAGGACCTAGAGATTAAGAAATGCATCACTCAGTTGCAATGTGTAGACTTTATATGGATTCTGATTCGAACAAACTGTAAAGGATACAGGATAACTCGGGAAATGTGAGCACTGATTGATTGGATAACTGATGTTAAGAAATTATGATTCATTTTGATAGGTGTGATAAAGTTAATGTGTTTATGCTTTAAAATATCCTTATTTTTAAGAGGTCCGTACTGAAATATCTGCGGTGAAAGGCTGTGAGGTCTGGGATTTGCCTCCAAACAGCCTGGTGTTGGGTGTGGTGGTGGAGGGGTTGGGACGGAGGTGGGTATGGAGGTAAAACAAGACTGGTTCTGAGTTGGTAATTGTTGAAGCTGGTGGTTGGCTGTGTGGGGATTCATTCATTCTTTCCACTTTTAAGTTAAAAAATGTTTTTAAATCGATGTGTTGTTGATATTTTAAGCTTTTTCTTTTTTTTTTAATTGAAGTATAGTTGACACTTTCTACTTTTTTATGTGTTTGAAAGTTTCTTTGATAAATGGTATAGAATTCAATAAGGGCTAAGACATGGGTCTTGGTTTCAAAGAGTTGAAAGAACATGAAACTGGGATCTGGGACACTCAGATTCTAGCCCTGGTCCTCCAGTGACCTGAATGACCTGGAGTCGCCCATTTAACATTTCTGGGTTCCACAGACTCTCCCAAGTAAATGGGTTTATGGATGGTATCCTCCTTGTCAGTGGCTGGAATGCCAGTGGACCTGAAATGCTACACTTTGAAAGAAATTTTGTGGATGTGCTCGCTGGGAGAAAGATTCTAGAATCAAGGAGTAATGTCCATGAAGAGCTTGGTTTCACTCAAGCTGTGTGTTTGTCAGGTCCTGGTTCCAAACCAGTCACCTGCTTTCCCCTCGGGAAACTGGCAGCATTCTGTAATGCAGGTTGTAACTCTGTAATACAGCATTCTGTAATACAGTTGAGAGGATTTCAGCCACAGAGCAAAGAGATGTTGTATAATTAGCTGGGTTTTCTTACTCCTGAGTTATTTCTGTGTGCCTAGTGATGAAGACCTCAGGCTCTGGAGGCCAGGTTCAAATCCCAGCTTAACTACAGGCTTTGTCACCTGGACTGGTTACTTCACCTGCTTGCCTGAGAGGGTTGTGATGAGGATTAAATCAGCCAGTACATACCTGGCACATAGTAATGGCTCAATAAATGGTAGATATCATTTTTTACCAGGTCCTTTAATCTTGTTTGGATTTTGGATTACCAGTTCTTACAGACTTTTTGAAGCTCAAACGCATTTGTCATTTTCAGTTTCTTCCTTCCTCTCTCCCTCTCTTCCGGTTAGAAGCACATTGGAGAGCCCACCGTAGTCCGTGGCAGGCAAGAGGGACACCAAGGAAATCTGGGAAGGGAGTTAGTGACCGGAATTTGCCTCTTGGAGATCACCTGGTCTACTGTTCACTTGCATGCTGGTGTCGTGGTTGCCGAGGGGTTTGCCTGAGGTGGCTTAGTCCAGGGCATTGGTGGGACCACATTTGGAATCCCGTCTTCGGACTGCTGGTTCTTTCTGCGGCCATGTGCAGCTTCCCGAAGTCTCCTTTGGCCTCCTCATTGCTGACTGGGATGCAGTGTGGAGAGAAGAATTCTCTGTGTGCTCTATCTGGTATTAAGAAAAATTATCCCCTCTGTTGAGAAGGAATGGCTCATAATTCTGTAGCATTTGCAGGGAGGGGAAATGGAAGGAAATGTGGTGTTCCTCATACTCTGACTAATCACTTAGGCAGCAGGGCTCCCGTCATTTCCTTTCTGTGGCTTGGTGACTTCTGCCCTTGTCCTTCCTGTCCAGGAAGGCAGCACCTGTGAGCCTTGTCTCCTGCCTATCCTGCCTCCCCCCAACCCCTCTTCCTTACAACTAGTTTGCCTTGGGCCCTGATTCTTAGGCTTATAGTTGTCTGAATCACTTTCCTGTTTCTCATCCTTAATGTTTCCCAGTAAATAGCATTGTTTCTCCTTAGGCCTGTTGTTTTTCTCAGTGTTATTTCTTGATTGCCTTCATTTTCTGTGGATGCTTCTATTTATTTTCTATTCATTAAGCTGAAAATAGGTTTATAAACTTCTCTTGTTTACTCCAGGGGTGAGATTCCAATTTATAGATTATCTGCTCCCTCTGCTTTTTCTGCAGCTTCGAGGCACTTGGTGGCTCATGCAAATTCCCTAATAAGGCAGAAAGTAATATCTTTATAAGACTTGACAGATTGCATAGTGATCTTATAGACAAAATAATGTACTAGACTCAAGAGTTGAAAAGGCTTGATTTTTAGCCTGGGTTTTAATTTCCTTTTACAAACCAACTGTTTGGATAATTTTTTTTTTTTAACCTCCTCCTACTTCAGTTTTCTCATCTGAAAAATGGGAATCTCTAGGGATTGTTGGAAGGTGATGTATTCTCAGCATTGGTTAAGTTCAGTAAGTTCTAGCTCATGTTATGTGGATATTGTGATCCTATTTGAGCTTCATGGTAGCTTTTTTGAGGTATATGGGACGATGTCCCCCATTTTTATCCATTTCCCGTGATTCCTCTATTTCTTTGCTTTTGCCTATGAAAGAAAAAGAGATTTAAAGTGAACACCTTTCAGTTGTACCTACGTAGCTTTAAGACTTGGTAAATTTGAGATTTGCCTTAAAATCTTCTCCTGGAAGAAGAGGCCAGGATCCAGATCCTTCCTTGATCTTTAAGTTCATCTTATTCCTGGTTCAGTAGGACCTGACAAGAGGTGGGGTGGGGTGGGGGGCGTGTGTGTTGGGATGTACCTGAAGCTCCTTCTCCAGTCCCATTTCATTGTCCTTGATTTAGAACCGTGTCCGGGCTTCCCGAGTGCAGCTGATAGGCCGGCTGGCGTGGTGGTGTAGCGGTCTGACCCACTCAGGCTTGAAACTCGGCTCTGCTATAGAAGTTCCCCGCTCCTTGATTTCTTTCTTTGTACAGTGAGGGCCACAAGGTGATCTTGAGGAAGGGACCATACATTAAGGCTTAAGATGCTTAACCCACGTTGGTCCCTTTTCTAGCTGAAAATATATTTCTGATCATGCAATGGGAAACTCTGGCTAAAGAAATTTCGAACGGCAGCCAGTGGGTTCCAGGGACATTTCGGTAGGCAGTACTACCCTTGGAACCCCCCTAAAACCACTCCCCCACCCCTCTGCCAAGAAAGGCTGGGTTTGGAGAGTTGGAACTTGCTTTCAGCCAACATTTCTCACCACCAGGTGGGCATTCTAGCGACATTGCTTTATCAGAATACACGTTCTGGGCTCCAAACCAGACCCGCTGCCCGGACACACACCTTCTGGACGAGCTTTCCAGGTGCTCTGGTTGCCACCCTGGCTTACAGCCACTGCTATAGGCAAACCAGAATGTCTTTCGAATGTATCTAAAATACAATTCAATTTAGAGAACTTGAGTTGGGTGTAGCTTTCTGAAGAAACACAGCCGTCCTTTTCTGAGAAGAGAGTGTACTCTTGGCCTTGGTCATGGGGGAGGGGGTAGTGCTTTCATAGTAATGACAATAGCTAAGGCAGGTGCTTTACGTGCGTTAACCCATTCCGTTCTTGCTGCAGCCCTGTGAGTTAGGGCTGTCCTTATGCCCCTTTGGCATGACTTGGCCAAAGTGACACAGCTAGGCTGGGATAGAGTCCGGTATTGAACCCAGGCAGCGTGGCTCTGGAGTCAGTGGCCTTGTCCCTCATGTTCTTCCTCTCCCTCAATCACAGATAGGACTGCCATGGAAGAGGGCTTTGGAACATGCAACTGTTACCCAAGGGCTGGTGAAGTTTGGTTAGAACCCATAGCCTCTTCACCGACTTGTTTCTTGGCATGTCCTGGCGGGGTCCCGATTTCTGGAGGAATCCTGCATCAGAGGTGCTGTGGGCGCGGTGGGTAGAGCCCACTGACAGCCCCGCCTCTCCTGTCTACACCCTCCACCATCTCCCTTCTTAGTCAAGTGTTTGGGATCAGCTTGTTCTACGAGTGACAATCTGGAAGTCACTTCTTTGGCTTCTTTTACGGTAGCAAAAACAATAGAATAATTGCTTATTGAAGGTCCCTTTGCGAGAGCCTGTGGACAGTGACTTTCCTTTCCTCTGTCCTTGCGAGACAAGAAAACCCAGTTCCCCAGGGTCTGGTGTTGAACGGTCGTTTGAGGAGTGGGTTCATGTGGGAGCATCTTTGCAGCCGGGAGCAGAGTACAAATCGCCTGCAGAAGACTTGCTTTAGACTCACCTGCCCAGACAAAAAATTGTGGGGCCCTTGTAAAAGGGATGCCAGTGCGAAATAACAGTCAGCCAGTCACTTGCTGTGTGCCGGGCACTGGCCTAGATCCCTTAGGACACCCACCTTGTCCCCGATTCTCACTCCACCCAGAAGGTAGAGGGTACAGTTCCCATTTTATGGAGGAGGAAACGAACTCCGAAAGTTAGATGATGAGTCTCAGGGTCACACAGCCAACTGAGGCAGTCAGGATTTGAACCCGTTTCTCCCAGGGTCCCAAGCCTGTGAACTTTCTGCAATGCTTCACCCCCACGTCTGTGAAAGAAGACGGTGCATTCAGCCTCACAGCAGACATTAGTTTGTAAATAAAAGTTTTCTTTCTTGGTTTAACATCAGGGTTTTCTTTTGACTGTAAGAAATAAAATAAACATGGTTAAATGTTGTCCTGAAGTAAAGGAAGTAAAAAGGACTGAATGAATGATTGAATGAATGAATGAGTGAGTGAGCTGGGCTGGTGGTGGGTGTGTGGAGCTCGGGGGACCCTGTCCCCTGGATACTCAGGAGCTCTGATCATCTTCTTTTAAACAAGTCTGTTGGGCTTCCCCCAGTTAAAAAATGATATAAAATCAGTTAAAAATGAATTGGGGAGGGTATGTGCTATGGTGAGCACTGTGAATTGTGTAAGACTGATGAATCACAGACCTGTACCCCTGAAACAAATAGTGTACTACATGTTAATTAAAAAAACAAAAAATTAAATTAAATTAAAAAATATATAATATCTGCACCTTGAAGTAGCAACTTGCATTTTTAGCCACATTTAAATCCTGACTTCTTTACTCTTGATTTCTTTTCCTTCAATTAATTGAAGGGGATATTAACTGTTAATTAACTGTTAATTAATTGTTAGTTAATTAACTGTTCCCCCACCTTCTTTTTTCCCAACTATCCTTTCCCCAGAAGGTTTTGCTTGCCAGGATTATTTGGTTAAAAATGGATAACATATGTAATTTTAAAAGTTCAGATTTCGGGGCGCTTGGGTGGCTCAGTGGGTTGAACCTCTGCCTTTGGCTGAGGTTATGAGCCCAGGGTCCTGGGGTCGGACCCCTACATTCCCGTCTCTCTCTGCCTGCTTCTCTGCCTGCTTGTGTTCTCTCTCTCTCTCTGTTCAATAAATAAAATCTTTAAAAAAGTTCAGATTTCTTTGAAAAAATTTGAAAAGAATAAAGGTATATCCATCCACTTATGAACTACAAATATTAGGATGAACTTTCCAACAAATGTTGTTATTATAATACTTAACATTCCATTTTCAATTCAGACATTATAGATGCCCTGAGGAAACAGACACAGGGGGAAAATAAGATGTGATCCTATTAATTATGATTTCACTTCTGTGGTTAAAGAGACTTCCAGCTAGAGCCAGCATTGCTTCTTAATTAAATATTTCGCGAGGGCCTTGCAATCTGCTAAACGCCATACTGGCCTTTGATTTCACCTGTTTGTTGGGTGAGAACACCATTTCTGCTCTGAGTTGTTTTTAAAAATTCTCTGCAGCGGCTCTCAGCATAATTTATTAGGTCAGAGTTTAGGAATGTTATTCCATGAAAGCCACTTTTCCACGTCTGTCTGTGTGTGTGTGCGTACCGTGTCTTTCGGGTTTTCTCTTACTCTACTACTCTCTCCTCTTTCATTTCCTTGCCTTTCTTTCTTGATAAGGTAACAATACTGAAATTAACTTAAATTGTATAGATCCACGTTTCCCGTCAAATGGCCTGCAGACCACCAGCATTATCATCACTCGTGCTTGTTAAAAATGTATAGTCTTGCTGTCAGGTGAGCGACTGTCTCTCGATTTTGGCTCAGGTTGTGATCTTAGTGTTGTGAGACAGCCTTGAGCAGGGCTCTGCGTTCAGTGTGGAGTCCGCTTAAGACTCTCTCTCTCCCCCCTCCCTGTGCCCCTCACCCCCAAATAAATAAATAAATTCTTCAAAGAAAATGTATATTCTAGCAACACCTTGGATGAACCTAGAAGGTGCTAGGCTAAGTGGATTAAGTCAGAGAAAGACAAATACCATATGATTTCACTTGTATGTGGAATCTAAAAATAAAAACAAATGAATAAACAAACAAAAAGCAGAAGCAGACTCCAAAATACAAAGAACAAACAGAAGGTTCCCAGAGGGGAGGGGGCGGTGGGAGAATGGGCAAAATGGTGAAGGGGTGGGAAATATAGGCTTCCAGTTATGGAATGAATAAGTCACAGGAATAAAAGGCATAGCTTAGGGAATACAGTCAGTGTTGTTGTAAGAATGTTGTGTGGTGACAGATGGTAGCCACATTCGTGGTGAGCAGAGCATGGAGTACAGAGCTCTCCAATCACTGCGTTGTACACATGAAACTAAGGTAACATTGTGTGTTAACTATAATTCAGTTAAAAAATGCATATTCTTGTGCCCCGACCTAGATCTGAATGTGAGAGCTACTGAATTAGAGTTACATGTAGTCACGGTGTTGTTTTTAAATTCTCAGTAAAATGTTCTATTTCTCTCTTTGAATAATCAGGCAATCTCATTTTCTCCTAGAGTAAATGTGCTCTGATTAAAAAACAAAGATGAAAACATTTAAAAAAAACAAAACACTTCCAAAAAGACTCCTGGAATGAGGTTTCAGAATTTGAGAAACTTTCTTTTCCTAAAACTCAAGTTGTTTCTTCATATATCGTGGATATCCTCAAGTTACTATTATTAGCAAACGGCCCAATTCTTTGGATTGTTAAAAACAACAAAAGTTTAATGATGACCAAAGTCATAAAATTGAAGTCCTAGTTCAAGCTACTTGTGGTTTCAAATGAGTCAGAGGAGTTACAGAGTTGGACTGGGTGGGCGAGACTGGGTCCAACCAGATTCTGGGCTGTGCCCATCAGAGCCTTTTCAACATTCTGGGCCCCAGCGTTCTCTATCCGGTAACAGATGGCCTGGGTATGCCGTGACTTCCCTTCTGGTTCTGATGGAGTCGGACCCTGTAGGAGGAGAAATAGAAGATGTTGACATATAGGCCAGTCTGTTGAAGAGAAAGTTTTATCTTGGTGGGAGGGACTTTTAAAAATGAAATACATGAAGGTTGAGGGAACTAGAGCCCATCAGCCCATACAGAATAAGAGTACTGAAGTGAAAAAGAAATGATTGGGAATTTCTTGTACTCATTCAGAACAACAATGCTGTACTCACCTAAATTCCCGGTCATTGAACCGTAATCAGGAAATGGACTTCCTTAAGGCGAGGACCGTCGTTTGTTTGACACATTTCATTCGCTGTTGCCAGTACATTTGTGCCATTTTATGGATTCCAGTAGAAGCAGGTGATTGTAGAACCTGGGGAGAGTGTTTGTCTTAAATCCTAAAAACTGCCACTATTAGAGGAAAGAAACAAAGCCTCCTGCCTTAAAAGATTCATTCGTTTGAAGCTAATTCCAACAGCTGGAGAATTGGGGAGAAATTGGAGTTTAGTAAATGATGTCTTGATTGTGCTGTTGTATTCCATTTTTCTGTATTCATTTATGGAGAGAATGACGACTATCAAAGGTGTCAAGAATATAAAGACCAGCAGTCCTTAAATTTCAATAATTTATGGACCTCTTTATTTACAGGAAAAAATTTCTCACAAATCCCCAGTACTGACATAAATATTCTTATTGTGAAGTAGTTGAAATAGACTCGAACATAAAAGTAGGTATAAACTCCTTACGCTTCAGCTCTTACATAACTATAAAACAATGACAATTTTATAGAGTAAATTTAAGCACAACTACAAAGCCAGTAAAATGCAAATTAACATTAATTTATTGTGACAGATAATTTTGTTTGGCTAAAATTAAACCTCCCCTTGGAAATGTGACTATAGTTCTGATGCCAAAGTTCTAGTTCTTTTGCGATCTGTATGAAACTCAGTTCTCCTTCCGCTTCCCTGTGTTCGAAGCTTCCTTCACATAAAGCACCATATTTTGGCAGGAATGTGTGATTTGGGTTTTAATTTAGTTTCATTTATTTTTTTACTTGTCGTTTGATGATTAAAATTATACTACTAGGTGCCATGCCAATCAGAAAGATAAAATGCAATCAAGCCCCACATCTGGCTCCCTGCTCAGCGGGGAGTTTGCTTCTCCCTCAGCCCCTCCCCTTCTCTTTCATGTGTGGCCCCCCAAATAAATGAAATATTAAAAAAAATAGTTATCAGAAGAAAATCTTGATCATGCAAGATTTGGAGCTTGGTAACTATTTGTGCATGGGACAGTGGAGGGAAAAGAGGGGTCATTGGTACCTGCCATATTGGGTTTTAGATTTGGATGAGCGTGAATGGTGCCATTGAGCAAAATGTAGAACAAAGGACAAAAAGTAGGTTTAGAGGGAAGATCAGTAGTAGGGGACTTAGGTTTCCAGCGGTATAGTAGTTTTGCATACTCTAGCACACTTCCCCATTGTTATCTGGATTAAAGTATTTTTTTAATATACTTATGGGCTCCCAGAAGCTAAGACATTTCCAAAATCTCCTACCTCAATTAGATCAACCACCAAAGGGAAAATTCAACCCAAGCTGAGGGCTTTGTGTATAAACAACCACAAAAGATAGGTGGCCACAGAGGCAAATGCTGTTATCACAACTGTGGTTGGAGACTAAGCCTTTGGTGTGTGGCAAGGTGGAGCAGCCTGCATTCCACCAGGACCTAGGAAAAAACCTAAGGTGACTGGGGTAGGTTGTGCCTATTGGCTTTTGGCAGAGCAAATGCAGTTCCTTTCTGGAGGAAGGCATCCCTTCTTTGGACCTTAGGATTCTCCTCAGATCAACCAAACATGAGTTCAGAATATAACATCTCTAGTTCTTCTAGAAAACAAACCACCAAGAGTGAGAGTCACCAGAAATAAACAAAAATACCAATACATTTAGAACCCTGATAACTTTAGGGGCACCTGGGTGGCTCAGTGGGTTAAAGCCTCTGCTTTCGGCTCAGGTCATGATCCCAGGGTTCTGGGATCAAGCCCCGCATCGGGCTCTCTGCTTAGCAGGGAGCCTGCTTCCTCCTCTCTCTCTGCCTACTTGTGATCTCTGTCTGTCAAATAAATAATAAACAGAATCTTAAAAAAAAAAAAAAGAACCCTGATAACTTTAGATATTAAAATTATGATATAGAATATAAAATAATAATGTTGGAAATGTTTTAAGAAATAGAATAGTTAATCACAAATCATGAGATAAAAATTAACCAGGGATATTATGTAGCCATAAAAAGAAGGAAATGTTGCCATTTGTGACCTCTTGGATGGGCCATGAGGGCTTTATGTTAAGTGAAAGAAATCAGAGAAAGACAAATATTGTATGTTCTCTCTTATATGTGGAACTAAAAAACCCCAAATTCATAGAAACAGAGAACAGATTGGTGATTGCTAGAGGAGAGGGGTGGGGGAAATGGGGAAGGTGGTCAAGGTACAGACTTCTAGTTATAAATAAATTCTGGGATATGATACATAGCATGGTGACTAGAGTTCACAATACTGTTTTTTTTATATTTGAAGGTTGCTAAGAGAATAGATCTTAGAAGTTCTCATTGAGGAGTTACCTGGGTGGCTCAATCGGTTCAGTGTCTGCCTTCTGCCTTAGGTTTAGGTCATGATCCCAGAGTCCTGGAATCAAGCCCCACATCTGGCTCCCTGCTCAGCGGGGAGTTTGCTTCTCCCTCAGCCCCTCCCCTTCTCTTTCATGTGTGGCCCCCCAAATAAATGAAATATTAAAAAAAATAGTTATCAGAAGAAAAAAATTGGTATTTCTGTGAGGTGATCGATGTTAATAAAACTTACCTTAGTAATCATTTTGCAATATATATAAATATCGAATCATTATGTTGTACCTTAAACACCTTAAACTGATAACAGTGTTATATGTCAATTATATCTCAATAAAATGGGGGGAGGAGGGGGAAGAGTGTATATAAGAGCAGTATAAATCTAGGTGTTTTTGTTGTTACTGAAAAGAAAATTGACCAGGGAGATTTGGAAAAATATAAACAAACAAAAACACCACCTAAGGAAAAAATTGTAACTGTTGAAATAATAATTTGGTAATTAGAAATAATTTGGTAATTTGAAGATCTGGTGTATAACATCCAGAGAGGGTTTATGAAGGACATAAATGACCAGTGTTCCTTAAATTCAAGTAATTAATGGACAGATAAGGGAAGTACAACATAACCTAATTAGGATAAATAAAAAGAAATCCATGTCTACGTATAGGAAAACTTAAATACACCAAAATAATAAAGATGATCTTAAGAATACCCAAAAAGAAAAGGCTGATTGTTCATCAAGGGAATAATACACTGACTTCTCAACATAAAAGAAAATACTCCTGATTGTATATCAGCAAAACTGCCATTCAAGAAAAAGGCAGAATAGACTTTCCAAAAACCTAAAACTTGTCACAGCAGACCTTTATTAAGAAGCTTCTAAAACTTCAGGAAGAAGAAAGTGGTTCTAGGAGCAAGAGCTGAGATGCAAAAAGGAGTGATAAATTGATAAACATATAGATTAAAATTAAAATTAAAGTTTTTTGAATTTTTTTAAATTTAAAAATAAAAAATGAAAATTGTCCTCAGTCATACTAGCCGCATTTCAGTGCACATGTGGCTAGAGGCTACTATTGTATTGAGTAACAATTCCATCATTGAAGAAAATTCTGGTGAACAGCACTGTTGTAGAACAATGGAAGGGAAATACATTAAGATAATCTTTGCTGTTCATTTTAAGATGCCATTGTTTGTAAGAGCCACCATTATACTATGTGTAAAAAATTTTAAGGAAAACATTGCCCGACTATTTTTTAAGAGTTTATTTTTAAGCAATCTCTAACACCCATGGTGGGGCTTAAACTTAACCACCCTGAGATCAAGAGTTGCATGCTCCACGGACTGAGCTAGTCAGGCATCTACCCCTATTGCCAGAATTTTTCAAGATGCCCTTTTTAGAAGACACATCTCAATATTACCTATGTGAACATGTGAAGAAATGTGCCTCTTAGGCTGGTGGCCAATGGGTTAGAATATTAATGGCCTGGGTGTCCAGGAGTGGTGATTCATGTAGGTTGGGCATAGAGCAGTCAAGGGAAGGGTCTGGCCTGGAGACAAAGCATGGTGTGTACTTGACCTACCGTACATCTCAATGAGTGTTTGATGAATGACTGCGTGGGTATATGGGAGTCATCAGAGTACCCTGTAGCTGGGCCTGGCAATGTGGTTGAAGTCACCAAAAGATATGTATGAAGTCTGAGGAGAATCAGAATGAAGCCTTCGTGAACATCGTTGGTATTCTAGTGGTCATGCAAAAGGGAGCCTCAGGAGGAGCCTGAGGAAGAGCCTTGAGAGAGGTGAGGAAGAACCGGGAAGACTTGGGGCCACCTGAGAATAAGGGTGCGGAGGTGAGATGTTCAAAGACCCTGACAAGATAAGACTTAATGTATTCCTGAAGTAAGTGTCAGCCTGCTCTGTGTGATAGGGGAAGCATTGACAATCACCAAGGCATTAATAATTATTTCTGCCAGGGCATCCAAGGAGACTTCCAGAAGGAGGTCGTATCAGGGCTGGGCTTCAGAGGACGAACGCTTGGCACCTCTGAGTGGGAGGGCAGGGCAGTCTGGGCAGATGCAGTAACGCAAACAAAATCTTGAAGTTGTGAGAAGGTGTTGTGTGAAGGCCTTGGCAGTAATTCCTAATGAGCTGGACTTTGTTGTGTCCAGCTTCTTTCTAGGTAAATCTCGTGTTGATGAAGGAGCATCCGTCTCCTAAGATCAGAAGTGTGCCCTTTACTAATCTCCAGTTGGAAGGTCATTAAGATAACTTTGCAGACCTGACCAGATACCTCCCAATGCTCTAAACAGATCATACTTCATACCTGATTTCCAGAACAGTATCTTAAATGCAGAATTTGACTGAATTTTGGGTTTTAAGCTTTGTGTGAAAAACTGTAATGCCTACGTTACGTTACAGATGTGGTAGCCATAGGCCATCCTGAGACTACAGAGCGGAAAAGAGACTTGGCTTGCTGGCATTCACCAGATGCTAAGAAAATATGGGGCTGACCTGAGTGAACAATCCCAGGCCTTTGATTTTAAAGCCAGGTAACATTAGTCAAGACCCTTGGACTTCTTTATGCCTCAAATTTCCCTGTTTAAAAATAGGCATATAATAATAGTTCCCACTTCAGGATGAATGTGATGATTCATGGAAAGCTCTTCACAAGACAGTTACCCATTATTATGATAAAAGTATTTCAGGGATGCCTGGTAGTGCAGTAGGTTAAGCACCAGACTCTTGATTTCAGCTCAGGTCATGATCTCGGCATCCTGGGATCGAGCCCTGCATTGGTCTCCGTGCTCACGGTGGCATCTGCTTAAGATTCTCTTCTCCTTCTGCCCCTCCCCGCCATGTGCACATTCTCTTTCTCTCTCTCTGTACAATAAATAAATAAAATCTTAAAAAAAAGAAGTAATCCATACTTTTTTTCTATAAGGCAATAGAGTAAAACCAGTGGTTCCCAATCATGGCTCTGCCTCTACCATCATGTAGGGACAGATTAAAAAAAACCAAAGATTTCCCAGACACTCCCCCAGACCTGGTATTTATGTCAGGGTACTTGGGCTTTGGACTTCGTATTTTTGGTAAGAACTCCAGGTTTCAGAAGCCTTCCCCTGAAGTTGTATATCATTTTGGTCATTTATATTTGGATATTTGCTTTTTTCTTTGCTAAACCTTATTTTGAACATTGGCTCTTGCTGTTTGTCGGTTACGTGAGCTTTCAGGTTATAAATCCGGGTCCATGTGTGGGTCTTGATGGCCTCCCTTCTTACTTGTCTTCCCCTCTCTCATCGTCCCCTTCTGCTCTGTCCCCTACCGAATTTTTAGACAGTTGGGTTGACAGTGTCCTGGACAGCCTAGTTCTCAGGCCCTTTTTATTTATTTTTGTAATGAAACAGATTTAAAAAAGAAACTTTGCTAAGGCAGACATTTGGCATGTTAAAATTGAACTTCAGTTTCGTTTCTAAAATAAATAATTCCACTTCTTTTATTCTTTAAAAAAAATGACTGCTCCAGGAAATGCTTCTAAAAAAACTGATATTCCCCTTGTTAAAACCAGGGTTGTTACTGGATGGATTCCAGCGAGTGTTCTTTTTCCTGGGGTGGGGGGGGGGCGGGGGGAGGACAGGGACAGTGTGGAGAGAGTGCATTACTCCAGGCCAACGCACACAGATTGTAGTCCCTCACACCAAGTAGAGCACACCAAGTAGTTCATATAATGGCAGTAGATTATTTGGAATATTGTAAAATGTGGTCTGGAAATTAAGAAGGAAAATGTTTACTGTATCTAGATCAACTAGAATATTCCTTTTAACTTTGGTGTGGAGGTCTTTTGGTGGAAGGAATCAAGGGGTTGCTGCAGAAACAGCCTGGCTGCTTCCTCTATGTCGTTCATAGATTTTACATTTCATACGAATGAGGAATGACTGAAATGCCAGCTTTATCAGGGTGGAAATTTTGGTCAGTGCTTTAATTCCCAGCACTTAGATAGTGCCTGGCACATAGTAAGTGCTCAAGAAAAGTATATAAAGGAATGGACTAACAACGATTAGATAGCCCAGGGCTCCTGGGTGACTCAGTGGGTTAAGCGACTGCCTTCGGCTCAGGTCATGCTCCCAGGGTCCTGGGATCGAGCCCCACATCAGGCTCTCTGTTCAGCAGGGAGCCTGCTTCTCTCTCTCCTACTCCCCATGCTTGTATTCCCTCTCTCGCTGTGTCTCTCTCTGTCAAATAAATAAATAAAAAATAAAAAAAAAAACAAAACCAATTGGATAACCCAGACTAAAAATGACATCTACCACTTTGTGCTGCGAAACTTCCTCAAGAACCATGTAAAGTGGGGCGCTGGCCGGGTGGCTCAGTTGGTTAAGCTCTGCCTGCGACTCGGGTCACGATCTCAGTGTCCTGGGATCGAGCCCCCAGTTGGGCTCCAAGCTCAGCTTGAGTCTGCTTGTCCTTCTCCCTCTATTTCTACCCCCTGCTTTCTTTCTCTCTCAAGTAAGTAAAATCTTCATTTTAAAGTCCTTGCAGGAAGGGACTGGGTCTCCTCTCCATGGTTGGGTCCTCAGTGCCTTATCTGGCGGCATTGCCGTTTCTTAGTAAATATTTGTTGAATGAACGTATAGTGTTAAATTTCTATAATGTTTTCTTCTTTGTTTTTATCAGTTGGCAATCCCGGGGACTTGGCTGAGAGTACCACCCCAGTTTCACAAATGAGGAAACAAAGGTTAAAGAGAATAAATTAGTTATTCCACAAATCCACAAGTCCTAAGTAGCAGAGCTAGGACTACAAGCTCTTAATCTGCTCATTTCTTCATCCCCTGTTCTTTCCAGAACAGCCTTTAAAACCTTAATAAGCGTAAATTCCCACTCTTTGCTCCCGGAGTGGAAACCCTATGTCCTTGAGAGCATGAGAGGGGAAGTTACCATATGAAACCTTTCCAAATTACCTAATGGCCTCCCCATCAGTGACAATTTTTGTTGGGTGCCTGTTGGATTATTCATAATAGATCTTTCTAACTTGCCTGTGATGGGTGCCTGTTATACATTCTTTTTGGGGGAAAAATCAACCAAACAAAAAATTTTAATGCAATCTTCTTTTCTCCCAAACATTTTAAGGTGTAAATTGATTAATACTGTGAATCTACATTTTTAAAGTCAAATTTTCAGGAGAGCCTGGGTGGCTTAGTCACTTAAGCACCTGACTCTTGGTTTTGGCTCGGGTCGTGATCTCAGGGTCGTGGGATCAAGCCTCGCATCGAGCTCTGAGCTCAGTGCGGGTTCTGCTTGTCTCTCTCCCTCTGTTCCTCTCTCTCTTTCTCTCAAATCAATCAGTCTTTAAAATAAAATTTCCAAGGTGGTGAGAGGAATGTTCTCCAGTGTATTTTTGCCTGGTCCTGCGGGTCATTTTGAGATAGAAATTTCTGAAGTGTTGAATTGGCTTGGCTGGTATTTCTGGACTCGAGCTCAAGAAGGAGAAACCTTCCCGGTGATATTAGAATAGAAAAAATACAACGCCAGCCAAACACTGAAGAGTCTCAAATTGTGGCAAACATCTGGGTGCACATTTTGCCAAAGGCGTTCTACTGAAGCTAAAGACGGAGTAACACGCAGCCGAGGTTCCAAGAAAGAATTTCAAAATCTATGAAATCTGATCTAATCCTAATTTATGTTTCTTCTCTGTTGGGAAAGATCATTTGGTAGCTCCAGCAAGATTCTGTCCGATTGGATTAGTGGGTGAGATTTGATCCTCTCAGACCACTGCATCTGAACGTAACCGTCATTACCTTACAAATAACTTTAGAGAGTTACTCAAACAATACTCCAAAGCTTTGATTTCACTGCGACACGGTAACACGAATCTAATTCCCTTTGCCCGCTGTGGACATTGACCTTGAATATTAGAACAGAGACATCGAGGGGAATAAATAAATTGCCAGTATTGTGTTTCCTCCAGGATCCAGCCATGGGAATGGACGGTAGGGACTCGAGGAGCAGTTTTGCGTGGATGAAAAAACAAAAAACCAAACCAAAACAAAACCCTGCATTTTCTTTTTTCTCCGGGTGCCTGGCTTCTCAAATGAGGCGAGACGAGCTGTCGTGTTTGTTCTGGCTCTTACAAAGCGAGATCACATTCTCCCTCGACGGGGCTTTTTTTTTATTAGCAGCCTCACAGCCCATGCCTTTGTTGTCCGGCTGCACAGTAGGACAGGCTCTCGGGCAGGGCGCTCCATGCAGGTTTTCCAGGGAGCGTTTGACATCCGTCCTCTTCTCTCCCCTGGCTTTTCAGACTATCCACATCGTGTGCGACTCTCGAGTTTCTGATTGGGGCGGCAGGGATACTGCAGGTGGCTGTTAAGAAAGATGTAGCGGTGAGCAGCGTTTCAAATAACTTCAGAGAAAAGAGGGGAATCTTGCTCCCCTCTGAGGTTTGTATCAGACAGAAGACAGGAAGTATTAGGATTTTGTTGCGTTTTTTCTCAGCAACTCGTACTTAGTTAATTTTTGAAACCACTCATGTCTTCCCACTATGATTTGGGTCATTTTGTGGAGAAGAGGCTGTGACCCAAGGCCATCCATCACTTGTTTCCAACGGGTGGGGTGAGCACCCATCCTTCTTACCTCTTGCAGGTGGGCTCAGGGCAAGGATTGCGTTATCTTGTTGGAAACCTTTTGTCCTGCTTTGAGCTGTGGGCATGCTCTGTTGTCCACAGGGCAAGTAGTAGGACCAGCAAGCTTTCAGTGTGATCGGCAGTTTCTGGTCAGGACACCTGCTGCCTGAGCACAGTGCGACCATTGTTTCTCTGATCGAGCGTGCTCCGGGCGCAGCCACCACATCTTTTTTAGCCTGCACTTGAGTCTTTGTTTTTTTTTAATTTTTTATTTTTTTCCCCTGCATGCATTTCATTTTTGGTGGAACAAATGTCTGTCTTGTTCTTCTGGTTTTGCTGGTATGAATTTAACGTGTGCGTGTTTCCTACCAACTTGTATTTCGAAGTGTGCCTGCTGAGCCACGTTGCCGTGGGAAGAGGACTGGGTCAGAGTGAAGGCAGGTGATCTGGGCTTTGATCCCTGATCCTCTCGTCCCGGCTGCGTGGCCTCAGGAAAGCCATTGAGACTCTTACGGCATCCAGGGTCTTCATTTGTAATCTGAGGGAGTTTTGGGGTTCTAGGAATGATGGCTTGCCACGTCCTCTAGTGTTACGATTCCACCACTGTGGTTTGTGTTTTCTGGGATGCCGAGAGTGTCAAAAATGGAGGGGTCAAGTGTTCACGACGGTTGGGCTCCTGTGCGACAGTAGGTAACACCAGGAGGCGCTCTTTTTAATTAAGCAAAAATTAATAGAGTATGGCCAGTGATAGAAAGGTTTGGATGCAATCAGTTAAAGGAGGAAAATACCTATGGTTTTCTTGTCTCTTTGTGGCAAGTTTGCAGTAAACAAACACACGTTTCTTACTTCTAGGAAACTAGTGTTCTTCGGCCCTGGAAATGTTATTTGGACACTTGGGTTTTGAACTTCTAAATTAGGAATTATTGAGCTCAGATAAATGAAGACTTCTTAATTTATTAGCTCTTATTGTTCAAGTGAGAAGAAACCCACAGATCAGGCTAATATAAGAGGGGCACCAGTTGCTGATTTGTGTCCCCATCATGTTTAATAAAAATCTTACTGAAAAAGATTCTGGTTCTGTAAATGATACATAGGAGTTGTGGAAAATTTGGAAAACACCAAGAAGGAAAGACAAATAAGCTTCTAATTCCATGACCCAGAAATAGTTCTTTCATCGTACTTTTGTGTCTTTAATTATATACTTAGTTTGTAGAACAAACTTGGGATCATACCATACATATATAACTTAACTGTGCTCCTTTGGAGATGATTTTTGGGCCCGAGCTTTCAAGAGAAGGTGGAGATTAATGTAATATTATGCTTGGCACTCTTGTGACAGGGTCTGTTTTGCCTTACAGAAATAGAATTGTAGTCCTAGTATCTGAAAATAGCATTTGTCCTCTTCCCTCTTGAACAGACTTTCAATAGTTTGCATATATAGATGTTGTCATATTGAAGAGTATAATGAACGAATGAGGACTTCTTAATTTATTTGTTTTAATAGTTCACTGATTGCTTTTCTAAGGTTTCCTCACTTTGGCTTTCTGTACCAGAATTGCTAGCGGTAATATCAGTGAGCAGAAGTTATTTTAACACTGTTTTTTTAGACGCCTTCATTCCTCAAGCTGAAGCATGGTTGCTGGCGTGGGCTAGGCCACAGCTTTGGCACGAAGGAGGATGGTTAAGAAATTCCTTTTGCCCAAATATATGATGCATTTGATAATATTTATAATTTACTTGTTGAATATTGGTTTAATATGTCATTTTCTCCATTGGGAAATGAAAGATGATTAGTTTCCCCTTTTGGATTATTTAGCCTATAAAATTTTCTGTTACACCATTTGCTTTGCATCCAAAATGCATTCTAAATCCCGAACCACATTGGAATTCTTTATGACCTTCCCTTATGTGTCTTTCGGTGGTGCCCTTTGAAGTCCTGAAATGTTTTTATATTTGATTGAGATTAAATCTGGGTTTCATTTTACTTTTTAAAACATATTGAGCAAGTTAATTTTCTGTTCGAGTTCCTAAGGGGAATGATTCTAGCCCTCTGTGTCCCAAGAATTCAGACTGAGCCTTGCCAGAACATTCCTGTGGTTTTCCACAGGGCAGATCACTGTGTTCATGAAATTTTAGTTGTAGCTTATGTTTTCTGTGGTTAATTAAAACATCTGGCTTTTGCATTTTCCACAAACAGAGTCTAATCGTTTGGCCGAACCTTTTCAATAATGATTAAATGTCTCAGTCCTTTAGGATAGCCCAGACTTGTCCTTCGGACACCTTACTCGCTGTTGTCTCTGTTCATTAATGACTTTAAACAGTTGGAAAACATTTGGGGTTATCCTGCCAAACACAGACAAATGAGAGAGAGAGAGAGAGAGAGAGAGAGAGTTGATGAATCTGTCCAATGGCTCTGGCTTTTCCCCTGCAGGTCGGAGCTGCTGTGGGTGAGCTGCTGTGGTCCGTGGCCAAGCATGCTGCTGTGGCCGGATCTGGCCAGCCGTGGAACAGAAACATTTGCTGGATGGAAAATCCATAAAAGAAAGCTCCTGTGAAAGCCGGAGACAGACGCTAACTAAGTAAAATCAGGTTAGTATCAGAGAGGCTGAATGAAGCGGATCGGGTCAGCTAGGGAAAGGCTGTTTGGTTTATTCCAGAACATGTTTCTGGAACAGCCCCAGATAGCCCTTCCCAGTTATTAGAGAGTCCTAGCATTGCAGACATGGCCGGTAGATCCTGACGTATCTCCGTGCGCGGTGAATCGTCATCTTTCTTCTTCGTCCTCTGCCCCGTCCCTTTGCCCGTCTTCCTCTCCTCTTTCAGAGAAGAGCAAGTCTTTAGCACCGCGTATGAAGGAGGCCCCAGCCCGAGGCTCCCCATAACAACCGCGGTGATCTTGGCTTGACTTTGGAGAAAAACCCTCTTCTTGAGAAAGCATGGGCTCGTGCTGGTGCCTTCCGACTTGACCTCCTTTGTGTCTTCACACTGGGAAGCGGGGAGTCACGGAGACCTGCCATTTCTGGTGGGGGCGCTTCGGCCCTGGTTTGCGTGGCAAGATTTTACTTACTCTTCTCTCCCCTTAGACAAAAGCTAGCAACATGTTCATTTTTGGCAGTGCGTGCATTTGGCATGAAGATACTCCCGTAGCACAGGAGAAAAGAAGTGTCCTGAAAATAAGAGGAGTATAGAGTAATGCAGAGTGGCCTGACGGTAGACCAGCAGAATGAACTGATGCAGGAAGGTGGGGATCATTCCTTCTGAGAACGTGTGCTGTCCCCACAGGAGAGGCACAGAACACAAGCTGTTGGGTATTCCGGGGGTAACTCAGCATTAGACATCATGAACAGTCCATGAAACTCACCAGACAGGAGCGCATCAGCAGTCTTGAGACCCCGTGAAATAGTGACTGTCTGTTGACTTGACCCGCCCACCATCCCTTTACCCCTTTCATATTTTCCCTGGGCAGTTAGTCACCCTTCCTTCGTTGTCAGCCTGTATGGAAAGGGGAGGTGACCTCACTGGCTCTGTCCAGGGCATGTGACATAAGTGTGGTTAGTCAGGGTCACAAGGATGGGTTTATGGAGGACTCCGTATTTTCACTGACCATTGTGAAAACTGACCACTGTTGAAAAGACCATTTTCCTTTTCGTAGGTTTGTTAAGCTGGAGTGGCTAGTTTCCCCGCTTTGCCATCCTTTAGGGAAAGCCTTTCTGAGAATGAAGTTAACACAGAGAAGATTAGAGCAGGGAGGTGCAGGAAGTGAGATGAAGGAGGGGGGAGACACACACACACGCAGACACACGCACACATACGCACACAAACCCATGACCCCAGGGACACACACACACACACACACACCCCCATGACCCCAGAGGCGCGCACACACACACACACACACACACACACACACCTATGACCCCAGAGGCAACACACACACACACACACACACACACACACACCCATGACCCCAGAGGCAGCACCACCTAAAGCCAACAACCCTGGCTTCACTTTCGGGGCAGGTTAGGGAGTTCGTTTGAAATAGATCCCCATCACTTAGATCTAAACAGGTCCTGTTGGGAAGGCCTCCTTCTAGTTGTGAGGCCTGAAGGGGGAGGTGATTGGTGCTCCCTGTCTTCAGGGGCTCCCAGCGGAGGGGATGGGCCGGATCCGTACTCTGACACACAGTGTGAAAAATGTTTTCACTAGTGGTGAGAGCTAAGTTCTCTGGGAGTAGGGGTACAATTATGAATTCTGCTGGGTTTTGGAGAGACTGGCAGAGCGCTGTTATTTAACAAAGGGAGAAGTAGAATTTAGTCTTTGGGAACATTTAATGAAATACATTTAATTCAATTACTTGCTTTTTGAGTCTGGAAGAAAGAGAGGCTTTCTAGAGCTTGCAGTTAAAGTAAATAGCAGATAAGGAAGATAATTTCAGAGCTCCACTAGTAGTAGAATCCTGGTGTTTACTGTAAACACAATTGTGTTGGGAGCAGCCAAATGAGAGGTTATCAGAAAGCTGTCCGGAGTTTATTTAAACAGCGCAGGCTGAGGATTCCTCTTCTCAATAAAACCTCAGTTGGCTTTCTGCTCAAGCAGAATTCCAAGCACATCATGAATTTTAAAATTTATTTCTTCTTCTTAATGTTAGGCTTTATTATTATGTCATTTTAAAAATAATTGACCTTGCTTTTTTACTTTTAATTTTTATTATTTATTTATTTAATTAAAAATATATTTTATATTTATTATATATATGTTATTTATTTGTTTGCTTTTGAGAGAGAGACAGAGAGGGAGATTGTGCACAGGGTTAAGGGGGTGGGCTGGGAGGAGTAGAAATAGAGGGAGAGAGAGAGAATCTTAGGCAGGATCCACGCCCTGCGTGGAACCCAGCATAGGGCTCTATCTCACTTCCCTGAGAATATGACCTGAGCTGAAATCAAGAGTGGGATGCTTAACCAGCTGAGCTGCCTAGGTGCCCCTGTTTGCTTTTTCAAATTAACAGATTTTATTTTGGGAGGGGAGTTTTAGGTTACAGAAAAATTGAGCAGAGAGTATAGAATGTTCCCACATACCCGAACTACCACTCAGAGTTTTCCCTGTTAATATCTTGCATCAGTTTCGTACACTTGTTACAGTGGATTAGCCAATATTGATACATGATTATTAATTAAAGTCCATAGTTTACACTAGGGTTCACTCTTTGTGTTGTACATTATGTGGGCTTTGACAAATAAATGATATGTATGTATCATTATAGAGTCACACAGGATGGTTTCAGTGTCCTAAAAATTCCATGTTCTGATTATTCATCCATTTTCCCTTCTCTCTGAATTCCTGGCAACTATTGATCATTTTCTTGTCTTTGTAGTTTTGCCTTTTCCAGAATGTAATGTTTGGAGTCACACATCATGTAACCTTTTCAGATTGGCTTCTTTCACTTAGAAATAAGCTGTTAAGATTCCCCCATGTTTTTTTGTGGCTTGATAGCTCATTCCTCTTCAATGCTGGATAATATTCAATTGTCTGGACGTGCCACAGTTCATTTATCCATTCACGGATTAAAGGATATCTTGGGTACTCCCCAAAGTTTGGTAGTTGTGAATAAAGCTGTTGTGAACATTCATGTGGCTTTTACATGGACGTAAAGTTTTAGTTCCTTTATGAAAATACCAAGGAGCATGATTTCTGGATTGTATGGTAGAATTATGTTTAATTTTGTAAGAAACTGCCAAACTGTCTTCTAAAGTGACTGTACTATTTTGCATTCCCACCAGCAATGAATGAGACTTTGTTTTGCCCCATCTTTGCCAGCATTTAATGTTGTCAGTGTTTTAGATTTTAACCATTTTAATAGGTATATGTGGCATTTCATTGTTATTTTTATTTGCAGTACCCTAATGATGTATGACATTGCTTTACATGTGCTTGTTTGCCACCTATGTATCTTCTTCAGTGAGGTACCTGTTCAGATCTTTGCCCATTTTTAAGTCAGATTGTTCATTTTCTTATTGTTGAGCTCTAAGAGTTCTTTGTATGTTTTGGATACCAGTCCTTTATCAGATAAGTCTTTTGTGGAGATGTTCTCCCTGTTCTATGGCTAATTTTTTTCACTCTCTTGACAATGTCTTTCTCATAACTGAAGTTTTTAATTTTAATGAAGTCCAGCTTATCAATTATTAGTTCTTTGTGGATTGTTGTGATTGTATCTAAAAGTCACTGCCACCCCAAGGTCATCCAGATTTTCTCCTTATTTTCTAGAGTTTTATAATTTTTTTATATTTAGCCCTATGGTCTCCAGGTATTTTGAATTAATTTTTGTGAAAGCTGTTGAGGTCTTTGTCTTTGTCTAGATTTATAGTTTGTATGTGAAATTATAGTTATTCTAACACCATTTGTTGAAAAGACAGTCCTTTTTTTATTGAAAGGCATTGGCTCCTTTGTCAAAGATCAGTTGACTATGGTTGCGTGGGCCTGTTTCTGGGCTCTCTGTTCTGTTCCATTGATCTATTTGTTTATTCTTTGAACAGTACCACACTGTCTTAATTACTACAGCTTACAGTAAATCTTCAATTCAGATAGTGTTAGCCCTCTGACTTTGTTCTTTTCCCTCTGTATCGTATTGGCTATTCTGGACTTGCTTCTCTTTGTAAACATTAGATCAGTTTATCAATATCCACAAAGTAATTTGCCAAGATTTTGATTGAGATTGTATTGACTCTATAGGTCAGGTTGAGAAGAACTGATATCTTGACGATATTGAGGCTTCCAATCCATTAATGCGGCATCACTCCCTTTATTTAGAACTTCTTGATTTCTTTCAGCAGTTTTATGGTTTTCCTTATATAGATCTTGTATTTATATCTAAGTATTAGATATGTATCTAAGTATTTCATTTATTTTGATTGTAGAATAAACAGTATTGTATTTCAAATACCAGTGTTTATTGATAGTGTGTAAGAAAGCAAATGACTTTTTTATATTAACTTTGAATTCTGCAGACTTGCTCTGATTGCTTATTTGATCCAGGAGTATTTTTATTGATTCTTTGGGATTTTCTGCGTAGACAGTCATGTCATCTGTGAACACAAAGACTGATTTATTTCTTCCTTCTCAATCTATTCCTTTTCTTTTCTTTTCTTTTTTAGAGATTTTATTTATTGGACAGCGATACACAGCGAGAGAGGGAACACAAGCAGGAGGAGTGGGAGAGGGAGAAGCAGGCTCCTCGCTGAGCAGGGAGCCCATTGCGGGGCTCGATCCCAGGACCCCAGGATGATGACCTGAGGGGAGGGCAGATGCTTAACAACTGAGCCATCCAGGCACCCCTGTTTCTTTTATTTTCTTGTCTCACCTTACTAGCGAGGACTACTAGTATGATGTTGAATGGGAGTGATGAGAAGTATCTTGCTTTGTTCTTCATCTTCATGAGAACATATCTAGTTTCTCACCATTTAAGTATAATTTTAGCTATAGGTTTTTTTGCAGATGTTCTTTATCAATTTGAAGAAGTTTCCCCCTCTAATCCTGGTTTGCTGAAGAGTATTTTTCGTGAATGGGTATTGGATTTTTATCAGATACTTTTTCTACATCTATTAATAGGATCAGATGATTTTTTTTTCTTTTTTAGCTTATTGATATGATGGCTTATATTAATTGATTTTTGAATGTTGAACCAGCCTTTTGATGGGGATTGTGTTGAAACTCTAGATCAATTTGAGGAGTAATGCCATTTTGCCAATGTTAAGAGTTCTGATCCAGAGTGCCTGGGTGGCTCAGTGGGTTAAGCGCCACCTTTTGATTTTGCCTCAGGTTATGATTTCAAGGTTGTGAAAGTGAGGCCTGCATGGAGCCTGCTTAAGGTTCTCTCTCTGCTTTCCCCCCCCACCGCATGCCTCTGTGTGTGTGTGTGTGTGTGTGTGTGTGTGTGCGCGTGCGCGTGCACGCGCTCTCTCAAAAAAACAAACAAACTGGAAAAAACCAAAATAGCTCTGATTCATTAACATGGGATATATTTCCATTGATTTAGATCCTTTTCTTTTTTAAGATTTATTTATTTAGAGAGAGCGATAAAGGGAGGGGCAAAGAGAGAGGGAGCAAGATAATCCTAAGCAGAGTCCCCACTGAGCCGGGAGCCTGATGTGGGGCTTGATCCCACGACCCCAAGATCATGACCTGAGCTAAAACCAAGAGTCAGACACTCATCTGACTGAGTCACCCTGGTGCCCTTAGATCTTTTAAAATTTCTTCAACAGTGTTTTGTTGTTTTTAGGCAACAAATCTTGCACTTTGCTATTAAATTTATTCCTAAGTATTTTTTTCTTTTTGTTACTTTCATAAATGGAATCATTTTTAAAATTTCATTTTCAGAGTGTTCATTGCCAGAATATAGAAATACAGTTGATTTTTATAAATTGATCTTGTTTCCTTAAGCCTTGAACTTGTTTATCAGTACAGACAGTTTTTTATTGTGTTGCTACTTCCTTAGGATTTTCTGTATACCAGATTATGTCGTTTGGAAGTAGAGATAGTTTCATTTCTTGTTCAGTCTGGATGTTATTACCATTATATTTTACAGGAATTTGAAAATTTGGCTCTGATACGAGAAATACAAAGTAACGAGCTTTGGAGTTACTAATGAAATCATCCTATTATGTAGCTTTTGAAAAGAACAGAAGATGATAACTATGAAACTTATCTCCTTATCATCAAGTTAGTTACACAGTCGGTGAGCTTCTTAGCTACTCCTGTATCTTCTTTAGGGAAATACCTGTTCAAATTCTTCACTTATTTTCATATTAAGTTATTTGTCTCTAAGTCCCTTATCAGATACATCATTTGCACATATTTTCTCCCAGTCTGTGGCTTCTCATTTTCCTAGTACTGTCCTTGAAGCTCAAAAGAATATGTTTAAATTCCAGTTAACATACAGTGTGATACTAGTTTCAGGCGTACCATAAAGTAATTCGGCGCTTGCGTACAACACCCAGGGCTCATCACCTGCTTGACCCATCCCCCTACCCACCTCCCCTTTGATGACCATTAGTTTGTTCTCTGTAGTTAAGAGTCCGTTTCATGGCTTGCCTCTCTTTCTTTTTTCTTTTGCTCATTTGTTTCTTAAATTCCACACGAGTGAATTCATATGGTATTGGTCTTTCTCTGACCGACTTAACTTCAGTTAGCATTATACTCTCCAGCTCCATCCATGACATTGCAAACGGCAAGGTCTCAGTCTTTTTTTATGGCTGAGGAATATTCCATCGTCTCTGCATGTCACATCTTCCTTATTCATTCATCAGTCAATGGGCACGGGCTTTTTCCACAATTTGGCTACTATACATATTGCTGCAGTAAATATCAGGGTACATGTATTTCTTTTGAGTTAGTATTTTTGTATTCTTTGGGTGAGTATCTGGTAGTGCAATCGCGGGGTCGTAGGGTAGCTCTATTTTTAACTTTTTGAGGAACCTCCATTCTGTTTTCCAGAGTAGATGCATCAGTTTGCTTTCCTACCAACAGTGTAAGAGTGTTCCTCTTTCTCCACGTCCCTGTGGTTTCTTGTGTTGTTGATTTTAGCCATTCTGACCGGTGTGAGGTGATATCTTACTGTAGTTTTCATTTGTATTTGCCTGATGATCAGTGATATTGAGTGTCTTTTATGTGTCTGTTGGTCATTTCCAGGTCTTCTGCCCACATTTTAATTAGATTATTAATTTTTTGAATGTTGAGTTTTAAAAGTTTTTAATTGTAATGAAGTTCCGTTCTTCAGTCTTTTCTTTTAAAGTTCATGATTTTGATGTTTCTAAGTATTCTCTACCTAACTAAAGGTGACTGAAGTTTTTCTCCTTGTGTTTCTCTCTAGAACTTTTGTCATGTTAGTCCTTAGACTTAGGGCTTTGGTCCGTTTGGGGTTAAGTTTTGGGTATTGTGTGAGGCTCAAGTGTATGTTCATTTTTTTTCCTCCCGCAGCTATCCAATTGTCTCAAAACTATTTGCTGAGAAGACTGTCTTTTACCTTTTGATATATTTTAGCACCTTTGTAGGAAATCATTTGACCATAAATGTAAGAATTTCTCTCAGAACCCTCAGTTCTGTTTCATTGATTATTTGTGCCTGTCCTTACACTTGTTCCATATTATACTTTACTTAGGTTTGCAATGCAGGTTTTTTTTGTGTGTGAAAAAGTTTTGCCTAAGAAATGGGGTTAAGTCGCAATATGTCTCTCTTTATTTTTACTATCATATCTTTGCTTCTTTTCCTCTCTATTCCTATTTGAGTCACTCTCTCAGAAGTACTAGTCTTTGGTTATTTTTCTTTTGGATAAATGTGGAAATCTGAAATGGGAGAAGAGAATGCAAACCAATTTAAATGGATTTTCTAGATTACTGTGTGCATTACTTTAAATTAAAAATGCTCTGTTTTTCATAAAGATGGTGAGCATTCTAATGCCCATTATCCATTGGAATAAAACATTAAAATTTTCCATTACTTCTATCTTAATCATTACCAATAACTACTGACTGAAGGATTTGCAAGTTTGGCATATTATCTCAAGAATTTCAAGAATTTTCATTAATGATTATATGAATTGGGTCTAGTTTTACATAAAATGATACATTTCACAAAACATTTTATTAAATGGAAAATCTATGAAATAAAATGTTTTGGGTTTTGGTAACAGAGTACAATTTTATGTTTCATAGAAACTGAACATTTTTCATAGTTCAATTAAAATGCCACCTGCATTTTTTTAATATTTATCTGGGCTCTTTTTGTCTTTGAGTTAGTATAGTTCTCAATAAGCAACTGTGCAGACATTAAAATAATTGGATCGGAAGCATGAAGACTGCAAATTTTTATTTCTTCCTTAATTACAACTCTGTAAAAATCGTGAATAGGTGTGATTTAGAAGGAAAAAAAATCAGTGCTTTCTTTGGTGACATTTGGATTCTAGTTGGCCCTTTTGTTTTGTCATTAAGTTATAATTTTGTTTGGGGGATGACTTATTTTTAATTTGAAAAATCATAAAATTTTGGTCTCGGTAAAAATCAGAGACAGTTCTTTTCTCTCAAGTACTGCTGGAAGCTAACTTCTACCGCTGGGCTTTAATTGAGTATTAAAATCAAAATTAGATCTAGAATATGTTTTCTTGCAGTTCCGTTAGGAACAGTTCTATGGTCAAGCCATGCTTCCCCGTTTCCAAAGGGCTCAGTTCAGGATGGCTTCTCTGCTTCTTGCTCTTTCTTGGCAAGCTTCTTATTTCTGCCTGGGTAGACTACCATGATGGGAGCAGACATCCGTATCACCTGCCCCTTTGCTTTCTTTGGCTGTCCTTTGGCTGATAATGTCACCGCATAAAAATGCATCCATAGAGCAATGTGGGATTATTCTTTTCATTGTTCATTTAAAAGAAAAAGCCAGGGGCACCTGGGTGGCTCAGTTGGTTAAGCATCCGACTCTTGATTTTGGCTCAAGTCATGATCTCAGGGTTGTGGGATGGAGTCCCTGCCTCAGGCTCTGTGCTTAGCATGGAGTCTGCTTGTCCCTCTCCCTCTGCTTCTACACGACACCCCCCCCCCCGCCACAGCCCCCCCCCCTCTCAAATAAATAAATAAATAAATAAAATCTTTATAAAAACATAAAAGGGAAAGCCATAGGTAAGCTTCCACTTACAACTCTAGGACTCAGGAGGTGGGCATCATGGCTCTTTTAACCCTGCCATTCCTTTAAATCTTTTCTTTCTCTTTGATGCCTTTTCAAAGTTTTTGTGACCTATTTGCAGAATGATGAATGGACCCTGTGAGGCCAGTAGTATGTAACAATGTTCTAGGAAAATATGTTTTCGGTCTTGTTTTTCTTAGAGAGCTAAAACGAAATATGGATGGGTAATAGTACCTTCTTAACTTTATGGAGAGCCTTATGCTGGACGATGTTCGGGGTTCACAGTGATTGAATCTCCGAAATTTGAGTCATGGTACAGTGACATCTGCGAAGGCTCCGGTCTTTTATTATCGTTTGGTTGCCAATGAAGCAAAATCAGATCAATTTCATCACATTCAGTGAGCCAGTAATGAAAACAGTGTCCGGAACTTGCTTTTGTTAGGAGAAACGACATTTTTGTGTCAATGTGTAGTGGAGATGTTTATGAAAAATATATTAATGGAGTTTGGCATCTCACATCTTTTTTGATTTTTTGCTTGTCTTTCTAGTTTTTATGTGAAATCTGAATTATCAAGTTTCCTTGAGAAGCCTTCAAAGATACCATACTTGAGTGACCTATAATCAATTGTTATTTATTTTAATGTAATTACTACTATAAGAACAAGCAGTGGTTTCTCAGTCCTATATTGACCTGTAATGAATAAAACATTTTATTTGATGACATGGTCTGAATAAGATCTATATTCATGACATGGTAACTGTTCATAACTTCGGCTTGATTATTATCTGCCAGATTGATTATTATCTGCTCCAATAAGAATTGATCTTCCACTTCATTCATTAACAGAAATAGTCTGCTGGGTGTTTTTATATATAGACAGTATCCAAGCCAATAATTTATTTGAAACATGAGTATCAACATGAGTCTAGCTATCATTAAGAAATTGCTCTGTGTAATTTGCTAGTGTATCCATTTTAAGAATGGAAGAAAATGGTTTTTCCTGCAATCGTCATGCAGCTGAGGCCCTTTGAGGACAGATTTTAGAATCTTAGTAACTATTCTGTGTTTGGTTTCATAAGGGTGATTCTCTTGAAGATGTAAGTTTGCAGATGGTTTGTTAATGCTGTGGTTCACTTCTGATGTCTGGGCAAAGAATGACAGTAGCGAAGAAAGTAAGAGGATATTAACGATTTTTACAAAAGGCTCACCTCAGAAATAAAAAGCGGAGCGTCGAACCATGACGCTGGGCCCTCAGTATTTCTAAAATTGGATCTAAAATGGCTGGTGCTCTTGAGCAGGCATGAATTTATGAGTAATAAGAAATGCTGAATTAGTTCTACTTAGGTCAGAACGATTCAGTTAAATTCCAGTGAATGTGTCCTATGTGCAATGTTACTTTGGTAGTTGCTGGAGGGAATAAAATGAAATATCCTGGGGGAAAGACAGTCAGAATGGAAGCCCTTTTGGGAGAGCTAACTTTTTTTTTTTATAGTGTGTCCAGTATGCTAAGTACTTAAGCGCTTTTAGAGCTTTTGATGGGGTGGGGTGGAAGACTTCATTTGAGTCCCTTTTGCAGCAGTCCGATGGCGGAGAGGCATTCAGTATCTATCTTATAGATAAAGAAGCTTAGGATCAGTGAGATCAAATGGTCTTATTGAAGTCTCACATCTCCTCATTTAAATTTGAATATGAATTTTTTTTTTCCTTAGGCACCATTGTGTACAGGTATAAATGAAAGCATTGCCTATAAAAAGTGATTGACCTATGGAAACTCTCTTTATATATGTATCTCTTTCTTCATGTATCTTTCATTATTTTTATAATTAATGATATAATAAAGGCCCAGGGATCCAGATGAGTAGAATGCTTTGGAATTTCCAAGGAGCAAGGGATGGATATGGATGCAGATTAATTTGGAGAAATATCATTTTGTTATTTTTGATAAATTAGGAGGTAGGAAGTTATTATCCGTGGATGGGTGTTTTCAAGCCATTTTACCTGAGAAAGATATCTAATCAGACTCTCAGAGGCAGAAATAAAAATTCAGGGCATGTTTTGGGTTCTATTTCATTGATTTCTGCTCTGATCTTTATTATTTCTCTTCTCCTGATGGGTTTAGGCTTTCTTCGTTGTTCATTCTCTAGCTCCTTTAGGTGTAGGGTTAGGTTGTGTATTTGAGACCTTCCTTGTTTCTTCAGGGCATGTTTTGGGAAATCCTAGGTTTTATAGCCAAGGGATGTGGCCCACCCACACACTCTGAACTTGCTGTGAGTTACCCAGAGGGATCTGGTTGTGAGGGGGATCAGACACTCGCAGCCAGTTTCTCAGAGAAGGAAGTAATTAGGGAAAACTGTGGACGTTCCTAACTATCCCACATCCCCACTCTGCACTCATTGTTTGAGAACTTCCAGCTTCTTTGAGCTATCATGGGAGCTCTCTAGAAGTGGACAGTGGTGAGGGACCAACAAACATGTTCACCTCTCTGATGGTTTGAGACTTCAGTCTCTCTTTTGCTTCCTTGGTATTTTCAACTGCTAGTATTCATAGTTAAGTACTGCTATGGTCTAAATGGCCCCCCACAATTCATATGTTGAAATCCTGGCTTCCAAAGATGATGGTGTGAAGAGGTGTTGACTTTGGGAGGTACACGTCATAAGGGTCGAGCCTTCATGAATGGAATTAGTGCCTTACAAAAAAGGTTCCAGAGAAATCCCTCTCTGCCACGCGAAAATGCATTGAGAGGGCCAGCTGTGAACCAAAAAGAGGGCCATAACTAAAAGGCAACTGTGCTGACACCATATTCTGGGACTTCCCAGCCTCCAGAACTGTGAGAAATAAATTTCTGTTACTTATAAGCCATCCAGTCTGTGGTATTTGGTTTTGGCAGCCGAAAGGGACTAAGACAAATACCTATGAGACATTAATTCTCATCTGTAGCCCGTTTCTTTTCCTGAGGTTGTGTCTTAGACAAAGAATGTAGAAAGAAGTAAAAGGTCAGGCACGTAAAACCTTTACAAAGCTGTGATCCCCAACCTTCATCTGTGCTATAAGATGTTTCCAGCTTGGTTCTTGTAATCTCTGTCGTCTGCAAGAGCTTGGCTTAGCCTGCGATGGGTTGGTTGTCTGACCTGTGATACAGTTTGAAACAAAGCAGGTCAGTTTTGGTACCCGTAACCATACAGAAAGGGGACTACTGTTTGAGATTAAATTATCTTCTAAAATAGCTACCAGTGAAGAGCAATTTGGCAATATATTTCAAAATTTAAAATCACCAGCAATTTCATAAATAGGCTCACTTAAAATTATGCCAAGATATTTGTACAAGTTACAATATAACATGTTTATAGAATGGAGTCTGTGTGCTGATTTGAAATTATCTTGTATCTAAAATACAATATATAATGTAATAATGGTATATACTTACACATACTTATATGTATTCATGTATGAAAAGAACATTTTACAGAATCATATGAATACCATTCTCTTTTGTCTAAATCTTTTTAAAAAGATATATATGCTGATATATATACTTTTTCTTTAAAAAGATATGAATGTTAATATGCTGGAAGATTTTTCTTTTTTCTTTCTTTTCTGTATTTGAGTTTTCTAATCAGGTTCATTTCTTCTTCTTTCCTTTTAAAAATGAATCAGGAGCACAAATACAAACCCAAAAAAAAAAAAAAAAAAAGAATCAGGAGCTAACCAGGTAGTATGGTCACGGACCATTTTCCTTCATTGTGTTTGAATGCAATTTATAAAACCCTATTAAGCGTTTTTAAAAACACAGCACATTTTTCTCTAATACTCGTTTGTCAGACTTTCTTGTCCTCTTTGTATGCCGAGGAAGGGGATGATCTTTGTGGGAAAAGTGGTCAAGTATGTGCTAAGCCAGCAGACATTCCTTTGAAAGTTTATTAGTTAAAGCATTGAATTGAGCAAGAGAAAGAAAGATATTTACCAAATGTGATTCGAAGGACAAAGAATCCCATCTTGCTGGAGTGTGTCTGAAAGTGTACCTTTATGCTCAGTTTGTTTGCTTTAAATATGGGCTTTGAACTGAACTATGTTTGCTTTTCAGCCCACAAGGCTAGAGGTGGTCATGAAAGTCTCTCAAATCTGATTGCTAATCAGGAAAGCTGTTTGCTAAGAAAGGCAGGCCTGCTTGGAGTAGAAGTAATGACTGATGCACAGATAAAGCCAGGGTGCCTTTTAAGTTATCTTTGGACTTCTGTGTCTCGATTTGCTTTTCTCTTAATTAAAACCCCTAGACACAGGCCATAGGTCAAAGGAGATAAGTCCTTTAAACTCTCCCAATAATAATTACTCCTTAAGTTTTTTTTTTTTTTTTTTAAATGAAGATTTTTATTTATTTATTTGAGAGAAAGCAAGAGCATACCAGCAGGGAGGAGGGGCAGTGGAAGAGGGAGAAGCAGACTCCCTGCTTAGCAGGGGGCCTTACTTGAGGCGTGATCCCAGGACCTTGAGATCCAGTTAAGGCAGTTGCTTAACTGACTGAGCCACCCAAGCACACCATTAAAAAAAAAAAAAAAGATTTTATGTATTATTTGACAGAGATCACAAGTAGGCAGAGAAGCAGGCAGAGAGATGGGAGGGGGGTTGGGGGGGGCAGGCTCCCTTCTGAGCAGAGAGCTTGATGTGGGGCTCCATCCCAGGACCCTGAGACCATTACCTGAGCTGAATTCAGAGACTTAACCCACTGAGCCACCTAGGAGCGCCAGCACCCCACCCCCACTTTTTTTTTTTTTTTTTTAAAGAATGTAGACAATGGTGCTCTGGAGAATAGACCCATGGTAATACCACTTATCTATATGTATTTTAGTCTCTAATACCTGATGTTTCATTTTTAAAAAATCAGCAAAGCCTTGTATTTTTGTTAGATTCAGAAGAATTTTACTAACTTCTTCTTTTTCTTAAAAATGGTTTGATGAGTAGCTCATCAGGATCAGTAATATTTATTTTTGTCTTGTTTTCCTTTTTGTGTAGTTTGTGTACTGATATCTGTCCCTCTTATACTGAGTCATGTCAGGAAATAGAATTCCCATGTTTTAAGGTTCTTGAATCATAGTGTAGAAATTGTAATCTTTAGAGAAATTAAGGAGACAGTTTCTGAAATAGTGTGTTTATCTGTATGCAATTGATTATGTTTATAATATAGAAAAGTCTGAAACAGTACGAATGACACTGGATATCATGAGAGAAACTGATATTACCTTCAATAAATACTTAGTTCCCACAAGAACCTGATACTTTAAGAACTCATGGTAACTAGTGTCTAATATGGGGATTACAAACTCAGATACCTGTCAGGACCTGACAGAAAAGTAAACAAGTGAACTGGAGTGTAAAGTGGGGGTGGGGGGGGGAGGGCGTAGTTACCACATGGCTATTCAAGAATGAGGGTCCAGTCTTGCCTGATGTTTCACTATTTCAAGAGAAGGCAGAAATGTGGATTTTTATGTGACTGCTTCAGTTTTTAAGTATGTTGGCAATACATTTATGATAATTAAAAGCTATTCTTTCGTTCTTTGCTGTGATGTTCTTTTCAGTAAGTATTACAGCTGCTTTTTATATAGTTGGTGGCATGGGGCTAAAAAGGGTGTGGCGTGGCTCCTGTTTTCTAGGGACGCACTGTCTAGCTGGGCCAGTGTGATGGGGGAACAGTTGGCACAGGTGGTCAATGCCTTAGGACCCCCGAGGTGGGTAGAAGTCTGAATGAGCTTGACCGTCTCAGGAAGACTTCTTAAAGGAGCTAGTATCTGCAGTGAACCTTGAAGGGCCTGTGTCTTGAGATTTAGAGCATTGGAGAGCCGAGGTGGAGCTATGGGAGGGCGTGAGGTCTTGGGCAGGCATAGGCACACAAGGAGGAGGACTTCGGAGTAGGTCTGTGCTCTGGAAAGAGACCCACAGGGAGCAAGTGATGCAGTGATGGGAGAGTGTTCTGAACTCCAGTCCTGCTACAGTTTGTAGGAAAAAGAGAGAGAAAGGAGAGGGAGCATTGAAGACAGGGGAGCCAATTCTAAACTTTCCCAGCCATCTAGGAATGAGGAGAGCGTCTGGGCTGCGCTTAGTTTTTATCAATGAAAATGAAGAAATGGAGACATGTTTTGCAGTCCATCGGAAAATCATCTTGACTTGACCTTCAGAACGTATCCGTTGTTGCCATCTTGACCCAGGCCATCATTCTGTCTTGTCTGGATTATTCCAGGGACCTCCTAGCTGCTTTCCTTCATTTCTTTCCTTTCTTGCCTCTCTGTACTCACAATTTTCATCTTATTTTATTTTTCCTTCCCTGCCCCTATGTTCATCTGTTTCGTTTCTTAAATTCCACATACAAGTGAAATATATGGCATTTGTCTTTATCTGACTGATGTATTTCGCTTGGTAAAATACCCTCTAGTTCCATCCATGTCATTGCAAATGGTAAGATCTGATTCTTTTTGATGGCTGAGTAGTATTTTGTTGTCTGTATACATCACATCTTCTTTATCCATTCATCTGTCTGTGGACATCTGCACTCTTGCCATATTTTGACTACTGTGGACATTGCTGCTATAACCATTGAGGTGCATGTGTCCCTTCAAATCACTATATTTATATCTTTGGAGTAAATACCTAGTAGTACGATTGCTGGGTCGTAGGGTAGCTCTATTTTTAGTTTTTTGAGGAACCTCCACACTGTTTTCCAGAGTGGTTGCACCAGCTTGCATTCCCATCAGCAGTGTAGGAGGGTTCCCCTTTCTCCACATCCTTGCCAACATGAATTTTGTTTATTTAATGATCTGTCTCCAGCACCTAGAATGCTTCCTGCTATATAATACAATCTCAGTAAATGTTTATGGATTTAAGGAGTAACATAGTCAAACTTGAACAATAAAAGTAGGTTATAAGGTCATAAATTGTTAGAAGGCTTAAATTGAGGGCGCCTGGGTGGCTCAGTTGGTTGAGCGACTTCCTTCGGCTCAGGTCATGGTCCCGGACTTCCAGGATCAAATCCCGCATTGGGCTCCCAGCTCCCTGGGGAGTCTGCTTCTCCCTCTGACCTTCTCCTCTCTCATGCTCTCTCTCACTGTCTCTCTCTCAAATAAATAAATAAAATCTTTAAAAAATGCTTTTTTTAAAAAAAAAGGCTTAAATTGAGATTAAAATCATATAAATGATATTGTTTTGGTATTTCTTTTAAAAAGGGCTTTGGCAATCCTTTAGATATAGGACTTTACAATATTACGTGTAGCTAAAATTACTATGCACCTGGTTTGAAAAGAAGTCTTGATCTCAGTGTTATTTTTTAAACCCGTTTTGATATCAGGAGCAGGCTGTACAGATGAACACAGCAATAGGAAATCCTTCATGCAAAGATGAGAATGCCTATGTGAAAAGGCACATGTGAAATGAGTGAAAATGTGTATTTTTTTTTTTTACACCGGCCTTTCATTATGATGAATGTCAAGGGAATGTCCTGATTTTTTCCGTGTTTAGATCTTTGTTGCAGTACAAATTGCTTATTAAATGTGGACTGGCAGCTGGTGCTTAGATATCTTTTGGATATGCCCGTACCCCTACTTTATGACTGGATTTGGTAGGTGATGAAGTATTTCATAAAGGATTAAAAATTATGTGTTGCTCTTTTTGATCATCAAAATCAGAATAGTGTTGGGACATTGTTGAAAGCAATATTTTTTCATGAGGAAAGGTAGTTAATTTTGAAAAAAAAGTGAGAATTTCCTGTCTATTAAGTCTAGTCTCTGGCACTAGTAAGAACAAACAGAAATAGGGGCGCCTCAGTGGCTCAGTCATTACACATCTGCCTTCAGCTCAGGTCATGATCCCAGGGTCCTGGGATCGAGCCCTGCATCAGGCTCTCTGCTCAGTGGGACCCTGCTTCGTCCTCTCCCTCTGCCTGTGTTCCCTCTCTCGCTGTGTCTCTCTTTGTCAAATAAATAAATAAAGTGTTTACGAAAAATGTTTAAAAAGAAAAGAACAAACAGAAATAGAGCTTTGCCTTGGCCGTTGTTCTGACAGAGTCAAGGGGTCGATTTTGTCCTCTCCTAAATCTCAGGTTCAAGTCCTAACCCTCAGGACCTTAGAATGTGGCCCTGTATTTGAAGATAGGATCTTGAAAGAGGCAGTGAAGTTAAAATGAGGTCACTTAGGTGGACCTTTGCCAGTTGAACTAATAGGACGAGGAAATTTAGACTCATTCAGACAGCAGAAAGATCATGTGAAGACACAGAGAGAAGGCAACATCTATAAGCCAAGGAGAGAGATAAAAACAACTTTGCCAAATGTTGATACTGACAGCATCTCGGACTTCGAAGTCTCCGTGTGTAAGCCACACAGCCCGTGGACGTTGGTCACGGCAGCTTTAGCAAACAAGCAGAAGCAGAAACCAAGACTGTTCTAGGAGATCTGGTCTCTCACCCAGTGTCTGCATCCCCATCTCCCTGGAGGTTTGGGAGAGTGTGATTCGTGGCACCTGGGGTATTCCCAAAAGAATGTCTGTCTGAATGCTCGCCGGCTTGCCGGGCAATGACACTGGTGATTCCTTGGCACAGTCATTCATTGCTGGGGCCATTTTTGTTGGAAGCTGCGTGCCTTGTCAGCATTTTCATCTCCCTCAGAAACTGAGCGAAGAGTGAGATGAAGGAGAGGTGCTTCTCTTACCTCTTCCTGCGACGTGATGCATCAGCTTTCATTGAGGAGGCTAGGCCCCAGCTCCGCGGAATGTCCTTTGGAGATGGGATGGCTCTGTGGAGGGCCATCTCTGGTGGGAACTGGACCATGGACGTGAGATTCCCGGGTCTCCAGCCACATCCGCTTCCTGGGGAGACTGTCCCTGGCAGCTTGGAATTTAACTGAAGCCCAGTTTCATCCCTGGTTTTCACAGTCAGTCTGAAGTCTGCTGTTACTTACAAAAGGAGCTAGAAAACAAATTCTTGAAGAAACAGAGCCCGAGAGGTCTTTCAAAGAACTTTAGAATTTTTCACTTCACATTTTGGTAGATCTGTTTTCCAAAGGGGCAGGGCAAGAGGAGTCTGCAATTAATTAGGTGATAATGAGTTTTGTTTGGTTTTGTTCCACGTCTCCTAGGCTTGGAGAAGATGAGGGGCATAAATGTGGAGAACTTTCCTTTTGAATTCTGTCTTGATCAGATTTCTGGGACACCTGACATCAGGATATTTAAAACATCCAGACACCTGAAGTGAAGTGTTCCTGTTCTCTCCTGTGTATCTAGGGTCAAAGAGACATGTTTGATGTTAAAATTACACCTCTTCCCAATGTTAGGTCGACTCTTATAAGTGATAGTATGAAGAGTGCTTCTTCAAATTCCTCGTTTTCATATATTGCTATTATGTGAGAGAGATGAGATTGTCCTGATAATTGAGTGAAATTTAAAATACCCGCTTCCAGTCATGACATAGCATGTTTTTACCTACTTTATCTCTTTAAAAATGTTTATTTTTAAAAATTTTTTCTCTTAAAAAATGTTCAATTGACTATATTTGTGTGTGTGTTTCCTTTTTTTCCTTTTAAGTTTTAATTTTAATTCCAGTGAGCTAACATACAGTGTTATTATTAGTTTTAGAAGTTGAAGTAACGTGTTTTCAGCATGCCATCCTCTGGCCTGGCCTTTTCAGCAAAGTTGTAGCTCGTGGGGACAGATGACCCTAGATCCTAGCAGTACCTGCAACCCAAATAGTTCTCATTCCACGGCCCACACAATGGGGTGTGTTTGAAAGTATTTGAAACCAAACTGTAAGCAACACATTTACACTTAATCGTAAAACATGGTGTGGACTCTCGATGCCTTGCCCCACAGCCTGGGAAACCACCCTCTTCTTTTTATCCTAACATTTTGTGACAGTTCCCCTTCCTGTAAAGGAAGAAGAAGCTGGATGAGATTTCTTCATGAGGATGGAAAATGAAGATACTTAGTCGAGGAAAAAAATGCTTACCACAGCTTGTGCTTCAAGATGACCCAAATCTGGGTAGGAAAACAGTCAAGTAGAAGAGGGATTTAGTAATGTTTACTCACCCAAAAAACTCGATCCGGCTTATTGTTCTTTAACAAATGTTATTGTTCCATGCTTAATTAATTGTCGAATATCCGACAGATTCATGGAGCAGAATGTGTTTTATCTGTAGAAAAAAGCCACCCTTAGGAATGATTTAAATCAGGGGTCAGCAAACTACAGCTCAGAGGCCAGATCTGCCCTCCTGCCTGTTTTTATGTGGCTTGCGAGCCTAGAATATTTTTCACATGTTTCAATGAAAAAAAAAAAATTAAAAGAAGCATATTCTTTGAAACCTGAAAAGGATATAAAATTCATCTTTTAGTGCCATAAGTAAAGGATTATTAGACCAGAGCTCTGCTGATTGATATATGTATTGTATCTGGCTGCCACCATGCTGTGACAGCAGGGCTGAAGACATGTGACCGAGATTCTGTGGCCTGCAAAGTGTAAGTTATTTACTGTCTGCTCCTTTATCGAAAATCTGTGCTGCCCTGGTGTAAACAGTCATTTAAATTTATTCCTTTTTTTGTTTGTTTGTTTACTGTGTATCTGGTGGGTTTTGATGTACAGTATGGAAACCTCAAACAGGATGGCAGGTTTTCCCATCAACTCATCTTTAATTTATACAGAATTCCTTCTGTGGCATCCCCGAAATATACAACCGGTATTCAGTGAGCGCGGACTGTATGTCCCCCGCTGTGCAAGGCAGTCAGCGTGAGCAGTAATCCTTACCGACAGGGCCTTTCTCTGGGACCAGGCGTTCTCATGGGAGGAGATGGACCATAGACAAATAAATATGCAATCTATCAGGGTAATACACCCAGTGAAGAAGAATCAAGGGGAGAGAGAGCACTGGAGGCAAGAGAGAGCTGCTTGAGCGGTGGTGATGAGCACAGCCCTCTGGGGGCGGTGACAGGTGAGCAGGAATCCGTGACATGCAGCGACGTGGAGACCCAGGAGGTGGCATTCTAGGCAACTGCAAGGGCAAAGGCGAGAGCCGACTTGGCGTGTTCCAGAAACAGCAAGGCTGCCCTCCGGGCAGGAGCCAAGTGAACAAAGGAAAGAGTGATACAGAGACGGCAAAACAAATATGGGGGTGGAGTGAGTGGTTGGTCAGGAAGGGTGCTGCGGGGCAAAAGGAGGACTTAAAAATAGTCAGTTCTAAGAGACATGGCAGGGTTTTGAGCAGAGACCTGACTTGATCCGACTTATGTTTTTAAAATGATCCCTTAAACGAGCGGGACCACAGTGAACGAAAAAGCTTCTGCGCAGCAAAGGAAGCAGTGCACAAAATGAAAAGGCAGCCTACTGAGTGGGAGAAAATCTTTGCAAATCATGTCTCAGATAAAAAGGCTCCTATCCAAAACATACAAAGAACTCCTATGACTCAGTAGCCCCAAACCAAATAATCCAACTAAAAAACGGGCAGGGAACCACATAGATGTTTTCCCAAAGAGGACACACAGACGGCCAATAAGTACGTGAAAAGACGCTCCACATCACTGGGAATCAGGGAAATGCAAAGCAAAAGCAAAATGAGATAGCGCACCTGTTAGGATGACTTTTATCAAAAAGACTAGGGGTAATAAAGGCCAACAAGATGGTAAAGAGAACTTTTGGGCACTGTTGGTGGGAACGTAATTGGTGTAGCCCCTATGGACAGCGGCGTGGAGGCTCCTCAAAAAACTAAAAATAGAAATAAAAATACCATCACGTGACCCTGCAGCCCCACCTCTGGGTTCCTATCTAAAGGACAGCAGGATCTTGAAGGGATCCGTATGCTGCTCTGTTCCTCACAGCAGCCTAGAACCAGAAGCAGCCCAATGGCCGCCAATGGGTGGATGGATAAAGAAGATGGGGTGTAAGTATCCATAATGGGGTATTTGTCAGCGGCGAGAAAGGAGGAAATCCTGTCATTTGCATCAACGTGGATGGCCCTTGAGGGCAATGAGACAGAGAAAGACATGGATTATAAAGTATCACTCATGTGGAATCTGTTTTTTTTTTTAAGTCAGACTCAGAGCGGGGAAGGGGGGGCAGGAAGTGAGGGAGCGAGGGAGAAGTTGGTAAAACGGTCCCACCTGCACCCATAAGGTGTGTAAAGTCTGAGGATGTGAGTAAAATACGGGGACTATAGTTGATAATACTGTACTGTATATTTGACATTCGTGGAGGGAGTAGAACTGAAATGTTCTCACCAAAAAAAGGGGGAGGGGCTAAGGAAATAAATACGAGGTGA
This sequence comes from Mustela nigripes, assembly GCF_022355385.1. Taxonomy (NCBI): domain Eukaryota; kingdom Metazoa; phylum Chordata; class Mammalia; order Carnivora; family Mustelidae; genus Mustela; species Mustela nigripes. Next base: position 236,562,215 of record NC_081557.1, on the reverse strand, counting down.
CGGAATGGGGTGATTAACTAGATGGGGAATTCCTTCACCGTGAATATGTACACCACATCAGCATGATGTACACTTTAAATATCTTACAGTTCTGTGTGTCAGTCATACCTCGATAAGGCTGACCAAAGGGATCACTTAAGTACAAGGATGTTTCCTCTACTGTGTAATTTATGGCCCATGATGCAATTTGGGGATTACAACAAACAAAGAAACATGTCAGTATAGCAGCCAAAACGATTAGCTATAAAAGATCCCCCAAAATTGTGGAGTGACTCCTCTTTGACATCATGGTATAAGGCTGTTTTAAAAGTGGGATCAAAGCCGAGGTAGTGACCGACACTGTCTTCTTAGGTGAGGATTCAAATGTTTTAGGTCTCCGTATCAGTCTGGGTCCCATCAGGAAACAGGTGGCACGTTCAGATTGGGAACTTGGGCAGGATCTAGGGGAAACACTAGGATAGTGTGGGGCTCTGAGGGTAGAGGCAGCCAAACTCCTTCCATTTGGGACCTGAGGGGTTAAGAGAGGGAGCAATTATAGGGAGACTGAGAGCTCTCTGCAGGGGTTCACCTGACAGGACCTGTGACCTGACGGGACCCTGCAGGGAGAGAATCATTCTTTTTCCTTCTGTTCTCCTGTGGGTGCCCACCCACATGTGGGAACCTCTCCACTGGGCAGAGCCAACCAGGAGCCAGGGGACAGGGGAGCCTGTTACTAAGTGGGTCAATGTCCTAAGAAAAGATCAGAGTGGAAAACAAAAGAAGTAGTAGAACGTTGGGTTTTAGGAGATACCCTAAGATACTTTTTATGAGTTCTGTCTCTCTCTTGCGTGCCCTTCCCCACCCTAACCCCACCCAGACACACCACAGAGGAGCACATGCAAATGTGTACACACACACACACACACACACACACACATCCTAAATCCCCTCTGGTATTATGTGATCACTTTTCTGGGAGGGCAGAGAAGCAATTTATTAACTGAAGTCTGAGGACATTCTGTTTCTGTGTTGTTTGGGTGTATAGCATATGCCTTAGGATGTGCAGGGAAGGGTTTGGATAACTGTACATCCCATCTTTCATTCCTGATTAAAAAAACAACAACAACTCAAAAGCACATGTGTTACTGATGATAGAACTAAACATTTTATTTTATATATTTTTTAAAAGTCTCTTTTATAGCTGGACACAGAAGGAAAAATACCGAGGCAGAAATTGAAAACCTTGGTGAGCTATATTTCAATTTTGGTTATTCTGGTTAAAAACAAAGCAGGCATTGAATTTTAGCTTCTTTAATCCAGATGGTTTTAGTTTTCCACCGTTGGACATATTAAAACTTTGAAGACACAGAAGTACCATTCAGTAAACTGCTTCTTTCAGCAACTTCTGTGATGTCTGGGTGCTCTAGAAGCCTGGGTTTCCTTTGAGGCAGGAACAGTTAACTCTGAATTAGTCACTCTCTGTGCAAGGTCAGGGGCTTTTTATTTCATACAGGGGCGGAGAAGAATTCTTTTTTCCTGATTTGACCTTTTGTAAATATTTGACTTTTCATTTGATTTAGGTTCTGAGAGTCTTATGCTCTAATAAAAATGGTCAACATGGCCAAGAAGTCTGTGGGGAAAAAAAATACACACTAGCCAGTTTTAGGTGTTTTTTTTTTTTTTAAGATTTTATTTATTTATTTGACAGACAGAGATCACAAGCAGGCAGAGAGGCAGGCAGAGAGAGAGGAGGAAGCAGGCTCCCTGCTGAGCAGAGAGCCTGATGCGGGACTCGATCCCAGGACCCTGAGATCATGACCTGAGCCGAAGGCAGCGGCTTAACCCACTGAGCCACCCAGGCGCCCCTAGGTGTTATTTTCTTGAGTGTAGTTCCTGTAAGAGGAATTCAAGCTATATGGATGGTAAAATAAATTTTTCTTCTCCCCCTTTTCCGGACTCTCAGTGAAAACTGAGACCTGTGGCGCATTCCTGAATGTTCTGGGCCCCGAGTTGGAGGCCTAGCTGAGGATTCGTGGGGAAAACGAAACTCTATTTTCTGTTTATGGTTATTGGCTATGTTGTAAAACATAATGTAATTTCTTGTGCTTTAAGGTCAAGGGGAAAAAAAATCATCTTGAACTTGCCCATTAGTTTTCAAGAACCAGAACAGCATATGTTTTTGTTTCATGGCTTTTGCCCATGGGTAAGCTGTGCAGCGGAGAATCACTCATGTGGTCATGGGCCACTGGATTTGGGGAGCCCCCACTGTGTGAGGCATTGTGTTAGCACTTGGGAGGGAGAGGCATGAGGGAGGCAGTGCCCTCCTCCTGAGTTGGTTTATATAATTCTGCTGGAAGGTTGGATGCATGAGTAGATAGTGGCCTGCAGAGAAAGACAGACTGCCTACAGGATGCGGAGACTACTGTGGAAAATTACAAGGCAGGAGAGGTCCTGTCTTTCTGGCTGCAGAGAGCAAAAACACAGCTGGCACTAAGCCAGGCCTGGAAGGATCCCGAGTGGAACAGATCAGTGGTGGACTTAAAGGGGTTCTGACTTCAATTATAAGCTTCGATTTTCCTCATCTATAAAACGGTGCTGTCTTTCCCCACCAATATCACAGTACTTTTATGAGGCTAAATTATAAAATGCACCACAAATAGTAAAATACTCTTAATGCTGTTACTTACCATTGTGCTTAGTAGTGTCGGACGGTGTCTGTTCAATATTTGCATGTCTGAGACACTCTTCTGTAGTTTTCCAGGAGGGTGATCTCACAAAGAGTTACTGTTACTCATGGTGACTTATTAGGCTGGCTATACTCAGGAAGGTCTTTCTGTGTGTGAATCCAGCAGATCTCATAAATGCAGTGGAGAGAGTCAGCTCTCAGAGTGGGGAGAGGTGCCTGGACGGAGAAAGGCAGACTTCCCGTCTTTAGGGACGAACCATGCCTGGGATGGTTGAGTGTGTTAATGCGCAGATAGATGCTTGAAGTCCTGGGTTTGTATTTGGGAATTAGGACTCAGTGGTTTTTGTTTTTGTTTTTGTTTTTTAAAGACAAGTATCAATGCTTTATTTTTAAATTTTATTTTATTTTTTATTTATTCATTTAACGGACAGAGATCATAAGCAGTCTGAGAGGCAGGCAGAGAGAGAGAAGAGGAAGCAGGCTCCCAGCTGAGCAGAGAGCCCGATGTGGGGCTGGATCCCAGGACACTGGGATCATGAACCAAGCTGAAGGCAAAGGGTCCAACCCACTCAGCCACCCAGGTGCCCCAATATCAATGCTTTAAAAAAAAAAATTTTTTTTAAACTTCTTAGAGTCTTTCTGAGACTTGAAGAACTTTGAATTGATTTAGAGAAGGAAGAGATGTGGTGAATCTCTTCCTGGGAATGAATAAAATGTGGATTAAGCTGGAGAACTTGGAGCCTGAAACATGTTGGGGTCGGGTGAGGAGAGGGATATGAATGCATGGGATTCATGCCACACACTCAGTCAGACATTCTAGTTCCACGTCATTCCCCCAAAAGACCCCATGCATGCCTTCCCTTTGCCGAAGAGGGCTGGACCACTCTTTGGCAGTTTATGTGCCAATCCAGAAAACCAACCTCATGGTCATCCTCTTTTTTCCATTTTTAAAATAGACCATATTATTATTATTATTATTTTTAAAGGTTTATTTATTTATTTGACAGAGCTAGAGAGATCACAAGCAGGCAGAGAGGCAGGCAGAGGGAGAGAGGGGGAAGCAGGCTCCCCGCTGAGCAGAGAGCCCGATGGAGGGCTCGATCCCAGGACGCTGAGATTATGATCTGAGCTGAAGGCAGAGGCTTAACCCACTGAGCCACCCAGGTGCCCCTAAAATAGACCTTATTTTTTAGAATATTTTTAGTTTTACAGAAAAATGAAGAAGATAGTACCCAGCTCAGTACCCTCTCACCCCATTTCCCCATTGTTAACATCTTATATTACTGCGGGACATTTGTTACAATGAATCAGCAGGTAGCAATGAGATCAAAGTCTATAGTGTGTTCAGATTTTCCTAGTTTGTACCTGGATCAAAAACTGCCCTTTTTTGCTCCCTGCTGTGTTCCATCACTATTGCAGACGGCGGTGGCTTTCCACCAGTTTTGTCTGTTGAGTGAATAAACAAATCAGATGCTCTTCCTGCCGATAAGTTGTGAGAGTGTGGCTGCGATGGATCCCGCCACTGGGCAAATGACACACGCCATAGTGTGTGAGAGTTTGGAAGCAGAGAGGCCTACGTCTGAATGAAGCCCGCCACTGCCCGTTACTACCCTTGTGACTTGTACAAGTCATGCAGCCTCTCAGACCCCCGTGTTGGCACCTGTGAGAAAAGGGTAGTAGCAGTTCCTGCCTCGCTGGGGTAGGAATAAAGTGAGTAGATGAAAGAATGTATGTATGTGGGTGTGTGGAGAGCAGGGCCTCCCACATAGGGAGCTGTCGGTCAATGTCAGCTTCAAGTTCGACCAGGCGGGATAGACTGTGCCAAATGTGGTGAGGAGTCAGGAAATGGTGATGTGTAAAGGTGCGGGGCGTGGGGGGGGTGGTGGTGGTTAGGAACGTTTTCCTGGGAAAGGCAGCATTTGAGATTGATGTAAAAGGATTAAATCTACTCTGACCAGAGGCACAGTGGCCTGTGAAAGAAAATGCCAGGTTGAGAGACTATAATACACAAAGGTACAGAGAGTGGGAAGGCTTGAGGAAATGTCTTCTCAAGAAAATTATTTACTGTAGATGGACCATAGCGTAAGGTGGTAGGACAATAATTGGACAAGGGAGATAAAACTGTAAGGTCGTAAATATTTTTGACGGATATATAAATTTCTTTTTCCTTTTCTTAAGATTTATTTTCCACACACCATCTACAACTTTCTATATTCATTAAGGTTTTTTTTAAATTAATTAATTAATTTTTTTCAGCGTAATAGTATTCATTGTTTTTGCACCACACCCAGTGCTCCATGCAATCCGTGCCCTCTCCAATACCCACCACCTGGTTTCCCCAACCTCCTACCCCCTGCCCCTTGATATATAAATTTATTAATTTTTATTTTTCATTTTAAAAATTTAAATTCAATTGATTAGCATATAACATATTATTGGTTTTAGAGGTAGAGGTCAGCAATTCATCAGCCTTATACAGTACCCAGTGCTCTTTATGGACTGACATAATTTTAAACTTTTAAGTTTTCAAATATAGAAAAAATTAGAACAGATACCACAATGAACATCCATGGAAACTCTATCTAATTTTATTAATAATAATAATAATAATTTTTAAAAGATTTTATTTGAGACAGAGACAGTGACAGTGCACAGGTGGGGAGGAAAGGGAGAAGCAGGCATCCTGCTGAGCAGGGAGCCCAACGTGGGGCTCAGTCCCAGGATCATGAGCTGAAGGCAGACGCTTAACCCAGCTGAGCCACTGAGGCATCCCTAACTTTAATAATTTCTAACATTCTTCCCTATGTACTTCATCTGTATGAATTTTCATAGGTCGTCTTCTGCTGAACCATTTAAAAATAAGTTCTAACCATGACATTTTACCCTGAAATACTTCAGCATGCATTGCTAAGAAATAAGGAAGCTGCCTTACTGAATATTAATAAATAAATGTAAGTTTAAATAAATTCAGATTTCCCCTGTCAAGATGATGACTCTGATGTCAGTTTTGGAATCTCAAGTGATTGCAGTTTTAAATCACTCTGTGTCTGCCTACTTGCCTTGGGTAGACCAGCACTGGACTCACAGAATTCAGTAGAGATACAGTGACCTGCTGTTTTCAGTTGAGCACAGAGTCGAAACTTCCTTGGTGTGAAAAGACCTCTGAATTGTTCTGTGTAGACATGGAGAAGTGATTTTTGGTTCCACTGTCTCGATGAGCCTTTTGGACATTCGGTTCCCATCCCTATGGGTAATGTCACAGTGAATTTCACAGTATTTCTGGAAGGCACAAAGTCTGTCCGGGCCATGGGTGGAATTGTGGTACTAATACCTGATGCTTGCAGTGGGATAGTCCTCCCTGAAAGTTGGAAGAAATTGGAAAGCAGAGGAGGCAGAACCTTGTGGGTGCTGGGGCGCTGGGTCTTCTCCTTCAGTTTTGGCCTCACCCCAAGTCACAGACACCTATGACTGGGCAAGTGTCTGAATTGTTGTAAGTCTTGGGGTAGGTGTGTAAAATGCACTCCCCACCCCTGGCTGCACTTCTACGACTCACAGAATATACCCTGGCCAGCACCGAGACTCTTAGACAAGAGAAGGAGATGGGTATTGGGGAAAGTTTTCCTCTCATTGCCTTTTCCTAATGACACCGCCTTGTTACACTGTGGAAGTGGGGCTCCTCTGGGGACCATTTCTTTCCACCTCACTGGCAGGTGCACAGTGAGTGCTACTTTAAATGATTCCTCTGAGCCTCATAGTGGAACCCAGCCCGCCCTGCCTCTTCTGGGAGAACCCTATTTCCACCTCTGTTTGTGGACTTTGATGCTGTTCCATTGACCCACTTGGAAAGATTGAGTATGTTGTGCCTGCTAGTTTCTCCTTCTGTCCTTAATTTGGGCTGCCTTTTATTGTCTTCCAGCTGAATGGATTCTTTCTCTTTCTTTTAAGGGGAAAGGGACCTGAGAAAAACAATGCTGGAGGTGGTGACTGTTTTTTAAGGATCATTGCTGTTTTATGTTAATCTAAGTGTTAAAATGAGGAGATGGGGAATTGCTAATTCACCAACCTGTTCTCTCCCCAGTCTAGCTAGTCCTTTTAAGTATATTTGTGGCTTAAATAAAGACGTAGCCGCGCAGGGTGGAAATGTCCAAATGTACAGTTTTTAAGTGCAATTGTATATATAGGATTTAAAATTTTATTTCCATCAGCAAGAATCATGATAAAATTCTGGGAAATTATAGAAAAGTGGAAAGGAGAAACCTAGAGATAACTAGCGTTAACACTCTCTGAATTTATGTCTCACTATTTTAATCTGTGTGTTACGTCTCTCTAAACGGGCAGACTTTCACCGTAACTGTCTAGAACTTTTTGCTACTCAGATGTGTGGTCTGGAGACTCAGCGTCCTTGACATCTCTTGGGAGCTTGCTAATGCAGAATCTTGGGCTCTACCCCAGAATCATAATTTGTATTGAATGATTTGGAAGCTCTAGAACACTATACCCAGGGGAGCAAGTGAAGTGGATATGGCTCAGAGAGCCGAGACCTGCGCTCTCCGTTCTTCTCCATTTCCCCTCTGTCACACTTCTTAAAATAATTTGCCTCAGTATGTGCTAAAGCTGAAAATGGGGTTCTTTTCTTTTCTTTTCTTTTAGTAAGGCCTAGCAACCCTGTCGAGAAACCGCACTGTCTCACACATAAACATTTCATTCAGTGAACATTCGCGAAGGGCTTCCTGTGTTCTGGGTTCACACGTGGCAGTCGCAGCCCCTGCGGGTAGGGCTTGCGTATCCTGCAGGAGAAGCATTCGGAGGGCAAGGAGGAGTGAGTGGTTGCTTCCACAGGGGTAGACGCTGTCAAGAAAAATGGTTTCTGAGCTGAGGCTTGAATCCATGAACATGAGTTATGAGTACTGCTAGGCTCTCATGAGAACACAGAGTTGGATGAAATGGGTCCTTTCCTTTGAGGATCATCCGCTTTATTTATGGTGAGGGAATGAATGGTGTTGTAACTAACAATACAAAAAGCCCCTTGGTGTTAAGGTAAACCAGAAGACCAGGTCTGAATGTCAGCCTTACCACCGTGACCTTGGACTGATTGTCTCACCTGAACATCCATCTCTTCTGTAATGTTGGGATAAAAGAATATTTCACAGATTCACAATGATTTTTATTTTTTTTTAAGATTTTATTTATTTATTTGACAGACAGAGCTCACAAGTAGGCAGAGAGACAGGCAGAGAGAGAGAAGGAAGCAGGCTCCCTGCTATGCAGAGCCTGATTCAGGGCTCGATTCCAGAACCCTGGGATCATGACCTGAGCCGAAGGCAGAGGCTTTAACCCACTCAGCCACCCAGGCGCCCCTCACAATGATTTTTAAATGAGAGAGCGTAGCAAAGCGCTTGGAATTGATACTGTGTGAGAAAGATATTAAGAAAGTGCCAGGTGAGTACCATAGACAGAAATTGTGAGGAAGAACAGAGGAGAGAGAGGCCATTTGCCTGGAATATGAGAGACTGTGGCCAACATTGCCACAGGAACCCAAGTGAAAGACGAAGCTGCTGTTTTGAGACTGGATGGATGAAGAAAAGGGGTTACAGAAATGAGGGATCAAGTTTGGTGGGGAAAATTCTGTTTCAAACCCATTAAACTTGGGGTAGCTGCCGAGAGCTGTGGTTCTGGAATGTACGTTTGTTTGCTTCCCTGGCTTGTGGCTCAGATACGCCCTGTTTTAGGCTTGACCAGGGCTGGAGATGACCTGAAGTGCTCAGCCTTCCCTCTTCAGGGTCTGGTCAGTAGGAAGCTTGCAGAGGGACTCTTTCTGGCTCAGCGGAAATGGCCACACCCACACTGGCTTTCTCACCAGAATGGGAAGCAAGGCAGAATTTGGAAACCTTGACCTACCTCTTCTTCCCAATGAGTAGAGGAGAATGAATCTTCGCTGTTGCTCATGTTTACCCACTGTCATCCTCTTCCTTAGGTTTCTTTTTCATTTTTAATCTTTTTCCTCCCAACTAGTGACCCTCAGTTAATTGCTACAGAAGAGCAATGAATTGGAAGGTAGGCTAACAGCTCTGACACCAGAGGACTAGATACCTGTCTGTGTCTGTTTCCTTTCAACTCATTTATGATCTCTCATTATACAGAGAAGATGCAGCCCACAAGTAATCGGGGTTACGGGTTCTTACAGGTCATGGCTAGCCTGTCATATAAAGTGCTGGCATTTTGCCAGATTTTCTTTATCTCTGTCTCTGTGTCTGTCTGGCTCTCTACACATCCACATATTTTAAATAATTTTACTGAACAATTTGAGTTAGTTGTAGAGATCATAGCCTTCTTGTTCTAAGTACTTTAACACATATCTACCAAGGACCAGAATACTCTTCCACATAACCAATTTTATCCTTATCACCACAAAATAGTATCTAATGCATAGATAATATTTGAATACTTCCATAACTTTCCCCAGTTATTCCAATAACGTCTTTCATAACTATTCCTTTCCTTGTCTAAGAATCAACAATCATTTATTGAATTTTGTCCCTTTATGTTCCTTTAATCTAGAACAGTGTCCCCCTTTTTTTTTTTTAAGATTTTATTTATTTATTTGCCAGAAAGATCACAAGTAGGCAGAGAGACAGGCAGAGAGAGAGAGGAGGAAGCAGGCTCCCTGCTGAGCAGAGAGCCCGATGCGGGGCTCGATCCCAGGACCCTGGAATCGTGACCTGAGCCGAAGCAGAGGCTTAACCCACTGAGCCACTCAGGTGCCCCGTTGTTTTTTTTTTTTTTTTTTTTTTTTTGTTTGTTTGTTTGTTTTTAATTATCATTCATGGCATTAGTATTTTGGAAGATTTCAAGGCAGTTGTCTAGCGGAAAGTACCATAATCTAGATTTGTTTGGTTGTTACTTTATGATGAGATACAGATTAAGCATTTTGACAGACATATGACACAGTGATTGTGGAGACACATGACATTCAGTTGTTCCATAATTGATTAATTGATTATGCTATTGCTTGGGCAGAGTGATCTTCCAGAATTTCCATTATAAAGACACCCTTTCCCCTTGGCAAGTGATAAGTCATCTGTGGGGTAATACTCTGCGACTGTGTGAGTATCCTGATCCACAAAACCCTTTCCCTAATGGGTTTGAGCATCCATTAATGATCCTTGACTGAATCAATTATTGCCCTGGTGGTTGCAAAGTGGGATTTTCTCTTTCTGCTCTTCCTTAGGTGTTTTATTAGCTGGGATTCTTTGTAAAGAAGAGCTTCCTGCTATCCCCTATTTCATGAATGTCTGTGGATTTCTGGTTCCTTTTTTAAAAATCAGTATATTCTAATTCATTCACATCATTCTTGTTTTTTTTTTTTTGCTTTTGTTCCAGCTGTCCCGTTTGGCCAGTGGGAGCCCCTTTCAAGCAGCTCCCGTGTCCCTTTGTCATGTCTGCATTAATATGTGACCATTTCCTTAGTTTCTGGCATAGTAAGATATTCTTGGCAATTTTGTGCTGTCCTTGCTCCAGGCCTGGACCCAACTGTTTCTGGAATGAACGAAGGTATTTAGAAGCCAAGAGCTGGGTGCTCAGGCTTTTCTTTGAAAATGCTTATGATCTAGAGGAAGTTAAACATCAACAGTCGTTTGTTTAAGCTCTCCCATCCTCCAGTGTCTGCTAAAATATTCGCATGGAACCATTGGGGTGTTTAGAAGTTGGAAGGAAAGAACGAGTTGAAAGGAAGAGGCCATCTAAAATTAAGTGAAGATCTTCTGGCTTTGGACCGGAGGTGGCCCAGGAGGCGAAAGGGGAAGTGAGATGGTGCCAAAGACCGATTTAAATTCTGTTGGAATTATGCCCAGGGAGTGGCTAGAGAGCCCCAGGAAATAATTCCTGCGTGTGTTCTAGGTAGACTCTGAAAATTGGTTGCCCCCTTTTCTCTATCTGGTAATGCTAAGAGAGTATATTCCCCTGAGCTATACATATGCTAATTCGTAGAGCAATTTAAAAATTATAGTTTCCATCCTGCGAGTTCCTAAGTGCTCTGTATTTTCAGGGTCAGCATATGTTATACAGAGATGGATGTATATTTCAGCATGGCCTTTAACAGTTAAAATTCATACTTTTTGTATTTTGAATACTCGCAATTAAGTATAATACCTGACTTGGCAGCTGATTATAATATTTGGTTGCAAATTATTGGGGTGCATATGTGCAGCATTTTAGGCAGCAATCTGTGAGATTCAGAGGCCAAGAATTTCCATTATTTTCCCAAGTAATCAGCATGCATTTGATAAGATGATGAAGCTTCTGAGAGGTTTCTTGAATCAACTTATTTTTTGGGGAGCTCCATATGTCCTCTGTGTTCTCTTTTTATACATGATAGCATAATCTAAATGTTCATGTTGCCTTGCCTTTTCTAGTCTTCAAAGCAAAACTGGAAGCCAGTAGCTTTCGTTTCCATTCGATAGGGAACCTGTTGAATATGCTTGAAAATGTGGAAGCAAATTTAAAACAGAAGGGTTTTGTTTTTGTCTGGTTTCCATCAAAGACAACATTGGTGGAAGTGGAAAAAAAAACACAAATCAAAAATATAAAGACTACTATGTGTATACTTTGTGCAGCAGGAATATGGTTTTTATTCCAATGTGTATACGCTGAACGTTACAGATGCTTTGTGGTTTTATGATACCGAAGCGCACACACTCCCACAAACACTGACTTAATTCTTGGTCTGTTCCTGAGAATGGAGAGTCATATGAAGGCAACTGTTCTCGCTAGTTCCTGGGTATGCGTTCTGCCAGGAAGGTTAAACTGAAAATGGAAAGGAACACGTTATTTAAATGTGCGGCAAACCGAGCATAGGTGAGTGAACTCAGGTGTGTTGTGGCCGCATTGTTCCAAATTGTCCTTTGACTCCTGAGTACCCTTACCATTCATTTCTTTTGTGACGTCTGTGTGTGGGATCAAACTAAGTGCCCTCACAACAAAGGAGTCAGCCATTTTTGGCCAACGGACAATTTTCAAAGTCAAGTTTCGTGGTTATTGGGAAGATTTTGATATAACTCATATCTTTTGGAAGCCATCAAGATCAGCCTCTGTCTCTTTGTACTTTCTATTTAAAACTCACCAAGTGGAGCGTTTATTCCTATGCTCAAATCCATTCCCCCTTGAATTTCTTTAATCTTGATCTTGTTTGAAAGGCGCTTTATACGGAACACAATTTCTTCATTCAGAATGAAATTTCTTTCAGACATTAAGACAGCTTGTATACAATTATATAATTTTTAAAAAATTCTCTTTCATCTGGATTTTACTAAATCCATGACAGTTTTAGCCAGTAAAACCAAATTGTATTTTGGCTGATGTAATGGATTTATATACTTTGAATGTCCCTTTTGGGACTGTATTTGCCTTGAGTTGTCAGATAGAAAATACTTGGAAGGGTTTGGTCATGACACTGGATCTGTTAATGCGTGTGAAAGAAGCCTCTGGTGTCCTTGTTCTTGTGCTAGACTTTATTGGCTGGATTCATACGTGAACTTAAAGTGGGGATAAAAAGAGGCTTTTCCCATCAAATTCTTTAGTTCTGTTTTTGTGTAGCATATTGTTATTTGTGTGTGTGTGTTTTTAAAGATTTTGTTTATTTTATTTTTTCTGGGTGTGGTGCGTAAACAATGAATTTTGGAACACTGAAGGAAAATAAAATGGAAAAAAAAGACTGAAAAAAAAAGATTTTATTTATTTGAAAGAGAGAAGGCACGAGCAGGGGGAGAAGCAGAAGGAGAGGGAGAGGGACAAGCAGACTCCCCACTGAGTGTGGGTCCTGCCGCTGGGCTGGATCCCAGGACCCTGAGATCATGGCCTCAGCCAAAGGCAGAGGCTTAATGACTGAGCCACCCAGACCTTCCTTAATCTATTGTTACTTGCAATTGTAAAAGAAGTGTGGTTATTGTGAGAAATCTGGATACCACAAGAAAATGCAAAGAAACTAAAGATTATTCTACTCTAATTTCATTTTCTCTAATTAGCAGATATACAAATGTTGACTCCCCCACCTTTTTTTCTAGCTACAGATACTTTTAAACAAAGTTGGGACTATACTGAACATATTGGTTTATAGTCTGCATTGCAAATGAACACTGCTTAGAAATATTTTCCCATTTTTTAAAAAAAGAATTTATTTATTTATTTGACAGAAAGAAATCACAGCTAGGCAGAGAGGCAGGCAGGGGTGGGGGGAAAGCAGGCTCCCTGCTGAGCAGAGAGCCTGATGCGGGGCTCGATCCCAGGACCCTGAGACCATGACCGGAGCTGAAGGCAGAGGCTTAACCCACTGAACCACCCAGGAGCCCACATTTTCCCATTTTATTAAATTTATGGATTTAATAAATCCATATGGATTTATGGATTTAGAAAAAACTGTTACTCATTGTTGGGCATTTATATTTTTAAAATTGTTTAAAATCATTATTATTTATCATAGGAAAACTTCTTTGTACATATACATCCATACTTTTTATGCGTATCTTGGACTTTTTAAATTCAAATTCAAAGTCTGATTTACAATCAAATACTGATTGTACTATTTATTTCTTAACCACCTGATATGTGTAAAACTGTGTTACAATTTTTATTCAGT